>NC_056739.1:6768102-7005602 GCF_019279795.1 Protopterus annectens
TTCGCAATGCTATTTCCTAGTCATAACATATAACATTTATTGCATTCACTCATTACTTCTGCTTGCATTTATTGTATAAGCACATGTTTGTTTGGTTTGGCCATCTATAGAATTAATGATAAATAACACAATACATGGAAAGCTGGGTCAGAAACATCTGCTAGGAATCTGCCCCCACACCAGCCATAGAGCAGATTACTACCATGAAAGTGAGGGATAATACTGCAAGGAAAACAACAAGTTGTGAACATCAGGCTGAACACCTAACAATGTACTTTGGTGTTCTAATGATAACTGCAATATAGCAGATTTCCTCAACAATGGATACTGCAGCTTATTTTGAGTTGTTAGTCATAATTAATTTTTAAGTTTAAGTTTGCATATGTCTGTAGAGTGCATCACTTATTATGACCATCCAAGTCTGCATTCTTCTAGTTCGTGTTGTTCGTTGCTTAATTTTAAATATCCTACAAGTAATTTTCTCGGGGCATACCTCCTACCGTGAGAGAGAGAGAGATGAAAAGAAATGACTCACTAACATCTGTAGCTCATGTGCCTGCTTCGTGGGCAAACATCAAAAACAAGCACGTCAAACTGTAATACCATCATTAAAAAAAAGAGTAAAATTGTAAAATAATAGCAGAAGGTAACTTACGGAAAAGACTAGAATAAATGGTGCTACAGTGGGAACATTGTAGCTTTTTAGTTATTGTTGTATACTTTGAGTGATAAGTATCTAATTTTGTATTGTTGAGGTCAGTAAATGAGAGAAAAGGGGTGTTTTTCTTTTATCTGAATTCTGCTTTTTCTTCCAATAAGTGCAACTCAGCTCCTCCACAGCGGGTGCTATTAGGTAACCCACTCCCAAAAACAATGGTTTTAATTACTGTTGTATAACCTTTTAAGTTGTAATATTTTGTGCCTAGGTTACTGTTTTTTTTTCTTTCATTTTATTAGTAAAATACATTCTAAACAGTCTTAAGTGCTAGATAATCATGGCAATTCATTGAATTTGCCATTTTAATTGAAAACACTCATTTACCATATCCTGTATTTCTACTTAAACTGGCTACTTTTAAAATATTTAAGTTTGCTTTAATTGGTGCACTGTGGTGCACAGAATCTGTTTTCACTAAAATTATAATGCAATAGCTGCAATGACTGGATATTACACTTAAGTGTCCCAGTCATAATTACAGAAATAAAGCTCATCAAAAGAGAATTTCATTTTGTTAATAAACATGAACTTGTGTCCCTGCTAATTAACATTGGTTATAATAAGCAGAGTGGCAAAGTGCGCTATATATGGGGCAGATACAGGAAAGCACCTCCTAACCAATGAGACATCTCAATAATTGTAGCTGTTTTACTAGGGGGGTCAAGCAAAGTGCTTTCATAACAACAAGTCTGGCTAAACACTAGTAACATCATGAGAATGGCAAATGATTTATTGCTGAAGTATCCCAGGTATGGCTTCATAAGGAAATCTAATAATGTATACAAGGACCTATTTCCTTTTTCATGTAGTAAATTAATGACTGAGATAAGAAGATAGCCAGGTTTATTTAAAAAAGCAAATGCAATTAGGTAAAGATTACACCTGTTCAAATAACTACTAATGCTGGAAAATGACTATAGCATAAAACGCACAAACGTAATATATTGTTGTCACCGAGTATAAAATGTAACTGAAATTTTATTTTTAGTAAACCTAATTTTCTGTGAGTGATAGCTTAATAATTTGTATAAATTACTAAGCAACATGCTTTTTTGCATGCATTCTGTATTTATGCTACCTTAACAGTCAGAATATATAAATAAAACATGGACCTAATTATGATTTTTTTTTAAATTAGGTCTGTTCATTAGCAACCTACTTTATCAATCTGATGATTTTTCAGCCTTAAATGGGATGGTGTGTACTGTTATTCTAATAATCTACACATAGAATTCATAAAAGGACTGTTCCAGATTAACCCAGTACATGCTTAATGTAATCAAGATGGCAGAGTTTTGCTTCTTGAAGCCCTTAAATCTACTCAGTACAATATTATATTCAGCATTTACTATCATTTGCCAAACTGGAACTGGCTAAAGCAGTTTTGCATGTTAACCACTGTGCAGAGATTAACCAGTACCAGAGGGATTCATAAACGGCTTCTGAGGCACTGCACAGCAGCCAACTGCCCAAAGTTAAATCAAATTATAGTACCATATCTGTTGGACCTGGTAGGATCAGAACCCCTCCCAGTCCATTCAGGTAGTGCTAGGTGCAATCTGCATAATGTTCGAGTTACAGGCAGTTAGTGTCATGCTTTTCACACAGTCAGCAGCTCTTAAGATGCTGCACAGTGGACAGATGTATGCAATTACAGTATAGGGCCACAGTGACTGGCCTCTGCAGCATCAGTGTCCCTCCCAGCCTGTTTAGGGACTGGTAGCTGAACAGCTCAGTATGTCTGGGGGACCTAAAGGTAAGTTGGCAGCTTCTCAATTATTGCATTGCGTCATGAAAAATACAATACTTAAAACAGCTGTGCAGCCATATGTGGTTTATTAACTTTCAATACAAATCTAGAGAACATCTCAGGCAGTACCTTCCTCCATGTACAGAGCTGAAGGCAGCATTGTCTGAAATTTCACAGGATGAAGCTTTTAATAAATCTTGGCATATTGCCAGATTGTGCATAAGTGATATGCTCCATCTGGAAGAGGCTTGTGCAGTCTTACAAGGAGTTATTCACAAAGCCCAGTGTATTTTAAGTTGTGACATGAGACGGGACTTATAAAAGTCAAATTTGTGTAAATGCCACCATAACAAACATCTTAACAAGAACTACTGCCACTGCACAATGTTTAACATTGCTTAGATTAAAAACATGTCCCATTTGTTGTGCAGTAGTGAAAAGTAGTCCACAAATACTTGTCGCAAAAAATAACTAACAGCAGGACTGTATTGTATATACTGTCAGCACTGTGCATTCAGCTGATGAGTTATGTTTATATTCTTTTCTGCTTCCTTGGTTTTACCTCCAAGTTCTGCTTTTGTTTCAAATGTGTGTCAGACTCTCTGTTATTGAAAATATTGCATACTGTGCTACTATATTTATATAGTCTGATGCTATTATTCACACATGTTCATCAATGTATTCAACAAATAAATCAACATATATACTAAGCATTTGTAATGACACTCACAACTGTGTTCACTGATCATTACCCACAATGGAAGGTATAATATACAAGTTACAGGAAGAATACAATACTATAGTCCTAGGTGACTGCAACTACCCTACTATAAACTGAAAAACATACACATTTTCCAATATGCATTCCCACAGATTCTTAGACTGTCAGTACAAATGTTCTGGACCAGCTAGTCCATATGCCTACTAGTGGTGTCAATATCCTCACCTGATACTCACAAACATGGGGAAGTTTGCACCTACCCATGTGTAACATCCTTGCTTGTCAGGTTGGACCATAAAGCTGTATCCTTTGAAATTAAATTAAAACTCATGACCTTATCTAACCTTTGAATATTTAGGAATTATACCAAAGCAAATCTCGTTGGCAACCCCCCCCCCCCCCAAACTGTATGAACCTCATGGTCTATGCAGAATTGTTCATAGACCATCATGTAAACAGTTATACTTAGGCATCTGTACACACCTAAAATAAGTGCAGGACTAACAAAAAGAACAAACCAACATGGTGGAATCCCATCATCAACAAGGTGTATAAGCAAAGGAAGAAAACCATGACAAACAAGGAAGTGCAACGATCAAGCCAAGAAATTTCTCATTAAAGTAAATAAGCAACTCAGAAGTCCTATCAAGTCCACCAAAAGCCAAATCTAAGGTACAGATATTCTTGCAGGCAAAAGACAATGCAAGGCCTTCTTCAGCTAGGTCCACAGCCTCAAAGGTAATACACAAAAGGGTGCTGAACTTATTATAAAAGTGATCACCTATAGCAGTTGAAACTTCTGTGTCTTTGGTGGTTTCAAAAAGTCTGGACTGTGTTTTGGCTGTTGTCTGCATTAGTGGCAGAGTTGTGATGGTTAAATGCTTCTGTGCCTCTGGTTGGTTCATTACTGTTGTTGTTAATGTGTCTTGTGTTTTTTGTGTTTCCTGTTTTCATGTTTTTTGAGCTTGGAGGAATGAAATTTCATTCATCTATATACTTGTGTATGGGTTGAATGACAATAAAGTTATTTCTGATTTCTGAAACTCTACGTCACTTCACAAGTAGGGCACAGGAAGGTAGGATAGGGGATTCCACTTCCAAAAAATTGTCAGTCACTAGCAGAGTTCCTCTGTGGTCATTGCTGGAGATGCCCTTTTTGGCATCTACTTTTCAAAAGTTAAAACTAATGGTAAAGGACTTTGGCTGAACAGGTTGTGCAAGCTCACCCATTCTTAGAATCTCCCAAGGACACAAACAGTCTCCAAGAGGGCTTGCTGCAAAATAATAATTAGTGCCAAAGCTGCAGTCTAAAACTGAATGCCAAAAATTTATAACAGCATCCTTTGGAAAGTCAGCCATCTTGGGGAATTACCACATAGACAATGTACCTCTAAGAGGAGACCCAGTGTTTAGGGACTTGGGAACATACGTGGACAGTGACTTGGCTTTGGACCATCCCATGTCTGCTGTTGTAGGGGAATCATTCTATATTGCACAATTTAAAAGCAAGAGTATGGCATCCAGGTCCACACATGTGATTGCCCACTGTGCTCAGCCATCATTAGGCCAGTTATTGACTACACTACTCCCTTCTGTATGTACCTGAACAGGCATATACAACAACTAGGATGCCCACAGTGGTTCCTCACAAAAAAAAAAACAAGGTGCTAACACATGGAATACACTGACCACTACAAAACCTTATCTTTATAACTCAGTCTCTTACAGACTACTGAAACTTGATCTGTGCCTGGCTTACAAGGCATCATCTGATCCAGTCCTAATGGATTTGCTGCACAGCCGTGTATGCAAATAGTCTATTATGACCTCTGCAATATTCCTGTAAACAAATTTAAATAATTTATATCACTAATTCCATAATTTTTATTTTTTCAGTTATTTAAAGTCAATTTTGAGTACATATATATTTAGAGTATATTTTCTAAGTATTTACTTTTTGATTACATTGTACGCACTCTGCTTTCTGCTAACCTGATGACTACTTACTGAAAATGTATGCTTATGTTCATATTTTCATTGTTTTGCCAAAGTAATGCAGCTGATCTATTCTAATTCTCTCTCTGTCTGCGAGTCACTGTAGAATTTAAATAGGAAGAAAAGCTTTCTCAAACAACTGGCACTTACATTTACTTAATTTCTTTTCTGTCTGTTGCAAAAACAAGAAATAATGCATGCTTGGGCAATATCTGAACAGATGTTACTGCATGCTGATGGTACTGGAGGTACAGCTGCAGAGAATGGGTATGTGTGGTAATACCTTTTCAGTACACAAGCATGCACACAGCTCAGCACAAGTCTAACGTGTGGTAATACCTGCTCAGTACACAAGCATGCACACAGCTCAGCACAAGTCTAATGTGTGGTAATACCTGCTCAGTACACAAGCATGCACACAGCTCAGCACAAGTCTAATGTGCCGTAATACCTGCTCAGTACGCAAGCATGCACACAGCTCAGCACAAGTCTAATGTGCGGTAATACCTTTTCAGTACACAAGCATGCACACAGCTCAGCACAAGTCTAATGTGTGGTAATACCTGCTCAGTACACAAGCATGCACACAGCTCAGCACAAGTCTAATGTGTGGTAATACCTGCTCAGTACACAAGCATGCACACAGCTCGGCACAAGTCTAATGTGTGGTAATACCTGCTCAGTACACAAGCATGCACACAGCTCAGCACAAGTCTAATGTGTGGTAATACCTGCTTAGTACACAAGCATGCACACAGCTCAGCACAAGTCTAATGTGTGGTAATACCTGCTCAGTACACAAGCATGCACACAGCTCAGCACAAGTCTAATGTGTGGTAATACCTGCTCAGTACACAAGCATGCACACAGCTCGGCACAAGTCTAATGTGTGGTAATACCTGCTCAGTACACAAGCATGCACACAGCTCAGCACAAGTCTAATGTGTGGTAATACCTGCTCAGTACACAAGAATGCACACAGCTCAGCACAAGTCTAATGTGTGGTAATACCTGCTCAGTACACAAGCATGCACACAGCTCAGCACAAGTCTAATGTGCCGTAATACCTGCTCAGTACACAAGCATGCACACAGCTCAGCACAAGTCTAATGTGTGGTAATACCTGCTCAGTACACAAGCATGCACACAGCTCAGCACAAGTCTAATGTGTGGTAATACCTGCTCAGTACACAAGCATGCACACAGCTCAGCACAAGTCTAATGTGTGGTAATACCTGCTCAGTACACAAGCATACACACAGGTCAGCATAGTTTATTACACATTTTTATGAAGACATTTTGTTCTGGACTTATTTTTGCACTGCACAGAACAAATTCTACACACCCATGATAGCCATTCCGATGAATTGTTTTTTTTTTTTTAATCCTCTTAATAAGTATACAATAAGGCAAAATGGGATATATACAATATAGATACTACCATTCACACAGAGCATTGTGCCCTAAAGGGCAAGTGCATCACAATGCCTGAGCAAAAATAGACATTTGTACTTTTCTGCAGTTTGAATTTTACAATTAGTATTTTTCATATGATAGCTACATGCTTTGTATGATATTTATGTGCCCATTTTAACTAACTGCTGTGCAGGGTTATAACTTTTGAACTTTGCAGAACTCTTGTATGAAACTATATATATTACATAGGGAACCATTGCAAACACTACTTAACAGTTCAGCTGAGTTCTGTCAAATGAATATAGCCTGATGAGAAGACTTGCACTTCAGTAACAGTGTTCATCATATTCATTACTGCTGCAGTAGCCTTAACTATACAGGTTATATCCTGCCAAGGATATAACAGCCGACCAGCTTCCAAAGCTTCAGGGCACCTTCCACACATGCTAACTGTGAAGCAGCTCAAGTTGAAATGGCAAAAAGAGAAGTTTGGGCTCCATGCCCTTCAGAGCTTTACTGCCACCAAACAGTACACTCCTCTAGGGCTTTCGAGGATTGACACTAGTTTGGTGCTGCTCCTTTGCAGGGGATATAAGTTCTCTTTGGGGAAAAAACTTCCAGTTTCTTAATTGTGTTGATATGTTATTACTTTCATTTCAGGAAAGTTATTTTAAAGCTGGGAGTGTTGAGTTTTAACAGACTATGTCCGGATTGTAACATACTAAAAGTGCACTCATTTTTTTGTCAGTTTAAAAGTGATCTAAAGTAACTGAAAATATTTTTTTCTGTGGGAAAAGTGTGTTTATTTTAACTTTTGTGGGCTAGCACAGTGTGGTAAAGTGCCTTGCCCTGTGTTTTTTTGTCAAAAAGTAACTTTTCTGGAGTGGTAGTATTTACTGGCAATTGTTGCTTGTCTTCACCAGGAAAGAGGCACCATTTTCAACTTGACCATGGAACAGACTACCGGTCCCATGGTCGGTCCTTCTTCCAGCCACAAAAAGAAAAAAGTTAACAAAACAGCCTTTGCTACCATAGTAGGCTAGCAATTTGCCTTAGCTGCAGGTGAGTGACTCTGCTGTGGCCATTTGTTGGCCTTTGTTGTACCTCAGACCAATTATGTTTTATTCTGGATCCCTCTGGTGTACCACCTACAGCCACTTCCTCTGCAGCTGTTGGTTTCTCCTCAGTTGGGAAGGAAGAGGCACTCTTGTTGGTCCTGGGAGAGGGAACAGAGAAGTTTTCCCTGTTGCATTACAATACTGTGCCCCTCCCTGGGGTAGCTGCTGCCATTAGTAACATAGTCGGCCCCATGCTTCCTGTCAAAATGAAACAGAAAACCAAGCATCTATCTAGTCCTCCTCAAATGTTTTGGGATGTGAGTAGTTTACTGGGTCTGTCTCAGGGTTTAATTCAGGCTAGGCTATTTATCCTTCTTGTAAAGCTGTTTCTGGTAAAAGAAAAGAAAGAAACATTCCTTTTTTCCTGAAGAGATTCAAGATTCTGTATCTGAATGGGTCTATATTATAAGCATAAAAATGCCTCTGAGGGAATATGGAAACAGTGACACATATTCATTCAATCCATTTAAGCGATTTGATGAATATGTCACAGGGCAAGGAGAAAGTTGGCCAACTTCACGGAGTTGCCCTTTCCTTCCCTATAGTGTGATCTTGGAGTTGGCATATTTAGTTAGGGGGCAGAGCCCCCCATGTTGGGGGGTGTGGGTGCGAAGCCCCCCACCTCTTTATGGTGTTAAATTTTTTTTTTAGCGAATGGCTGCGTAGGTTTTTTCCCTAGGGAAAAATTGGATTATGTGGCCATTTGCTATTTTCAGGTTTCGTGCATTATGTGTCGGCTTTTATGTAGCCATACATATGCACTTTCAGTCTTATAATATAGACCCATCTGAACAGGAAGATGGAGGGACGGATACCATTTTTTTTTTGTATTTCTTATTTAGACTCAGAGGATAGCTCAGTTTCTGATTCTCCCTGTGGGGGGGGGGGGTCTTCCTCCAAGACTATTGCTAGAATGTGCTCAGGTTTTTAATAGGAGAAATATTGGGGTTTCTCAGTCGCTCAGAAAATACTTTGACTTGTTACAGAAAAATTTTCCAGAACCTTCACTCATTCTTCCTGTTCTGTCAGCTTTAAAGCAGGTACATGTGTTACTGTCTGCAGTTTTCCTGATAGCCAGCTGCCCACAGATAAGATGTATAAAGTTCCTCAGTCTATTCCCAAACCTAACCCAACAGATATAGCTCTAGTTGATCCCACTGCTGTATGCATTTAGTTAATGTCAGTCCTACTCTTTCTGATAAAGATGGGAAAATTATTCGTACATATGTGTAAGTGTGTAAGTTTGTACTTCTGCAACCTTGATTTTCAGAATTTTGAATTTGTCAGGCTCATGTTAAAATGTGTTCTGACAAATTTGAAAAGTATGAGGAATGTTTTACCTGCAACTTCTTTGTGATACTTTTTCCAAGCCTATGGACGCTGGTACTATTTTGACGAGGTCTGCAAAGCTGCATTCTCAGAAGCTCCTAGATGACATTAAAAATGAGATTTTAAATCTTCCCTTTGGATAGAGAGATTTGCTGTTTGGCCCCTCTGCTACAGAGGTGATCAAAGTGTGGTGAAAAGGGAAAGCTGATCCAGGGAGTCTCTAAGATTTTCTCAGCCCTCCTTTTCCAAAATTTCCAAGAAGTTTTCTATCTCCTCATCCAGTTTTGGTACAAAAAGAAACAGTCAAAAAATACAGCTAAATAGACATTTAAGAAGAAATGGCAAGAGGGTCTCTAACATAAGTCTTGAATCTCCCAAAACCAAGGGCACTCCAACAAGTCTGAATAGCTACTCAAAAGGCCTTGTGAACTCGTCCCACCTGGCCCCTTTTTCTTCCAACAATTTTGCATCTCCTTTTTTTCTGTTTGGCAACAGATAGTTTCAGACAAATGGGTTCTGAAAATAATTAATCAAAGTTGTATATGGAAGTGGAAGGGACTTCCTCCTTTCCAGGGAGTCATTTCTCATCCTCCAGATCAGAGTCTCTTGTTTGCAGTGGTTCTTCATTACATGCTATCCCAAGAAGTGATAAAAGCAGCTCCCCTCTCCCATGTGGGGAAGGGTTTATATTCAAGGATGTTCCTAGTGCCAAATAAAGTAAGTTCTTGGAGATCAGCTCTGGATATTTCTTTTTTAAACTTGTTTGTGATAGTATCCAAATTCAAAATTATGTCACTTCACAACCTGTTACCTGTTCTTCCTCAGTTTTCTGGCAACACTATGTTTAAAAGATGCTTATCATCGCATCCCTATTTATCCAGACTTCAGATGTTCCTTAAGGTTTTGTGTGTTAGGACCACATTATCAGTACTTTGCTTTACTCTTTAGACTATCCACTGCACCAAGAGTGCTCACAAAGCGTCTAATTCCAGTTATACCTCATTGCAGGCTAAAGGGTATCCACATTTTTCTATACTTAGACAACTTGCTTATCTTTGCAGAATCTTTTTCAAAGTGTCAGGAATCTCTCTCTCTAGGGTGAGTGATGTCTATTGATTTATTTATTTATTTATATTTGCTTGGGGTAGTACACTGATCTTAACAGACCATCTGCAGGCACAGCCGGGGCGAATAGGATCACATAAGAAATTAAAAAAAAACATATTTATCGATACAAGGATATGCTAATAAAACAAATATACATATACATTTACAGACTCATACATTTTTACTAGGCTAATAACCTGGGGGGGCTTTCTAAGCCTTGCCAAGTTTTCCTGAAAGAATATTGATGTCCCGTATCCAAACAGAACACTGAGGGCTAGGCATTTATAAGTTACCTCTGTCCATATGAGACATGGTTGCCAGGTCTGGTGTAAATTTCCTATTCCCCATTCACTGGTCTAGGTTGCACTTAAAATGGGTAATAGACAAACTCAACTTCACATTGATGGGAAACCTGTTCCATAGGAGGAGCAGTTTCAGTGATACATATCTGTCTCTCCAGCATGTTCTGTTTAAGTCACAGACAAAATTCAGTTCCCTAGACCTTGTATTTCTGGTACTCTTTGACTTAAAAATATGTTGGAGTTGCATAAGTGTGGGGGTTGTGGATGCCGTGTAAGCCAGGCATAGCTCAACCCTCAGCAATCTATAGTAGACTGATTAGAGGGAAAGGGCTTTAATGTGCTCTGCATAAGGCAGGTTTGTTATTCCTTGTATTCTTTTTGTAAGGAACCTTTGAGGTCACTCTAGTTGCTGCATATGCCTGGTCAGGTATATAACAAAGGGAGCACTGTTGTCTATGATTGGTCTGATAAGGGAGGATTACAGTGGGATAATTAACTCTTTGGACCTAGATACTATGATCTTCCTTATAAGTTACACAACATATAAGGATTTCCTCACCACAGTGGCCAGATGGTGCTCAAAGGTAAGGCTACTAAGTGCGTACCCAGATCCTTGACCACTGGATCGACTCTTAGAGGTGTATTATCAAGATGGTAATTAGCCGGGATGGTTGGCTTCCCAAAGTATACAATTATGCATTTCTTAGCACTGAGTTTAAGACCATGGTTTTGGCACCATTTCTTAGTCAGAGACAGACCTTTTTGAAGAATGTTAGCATCTGCAGGGGAGTCGATGATAACTCCCAGCTTGCAATCATCTGCAAACTTAGTCAGACATAAAGCTTCAGCATTTGTTTTCATTACAGAGAAAAAATGCCAAAAAGGATTAGGCCAAGTACTGAGCCCTGGGGTACTCCACTAGTAACTGGCCCCTTGGTGAAAGTGGTCTCACCTATTATGACTTTCTGGGCCCTATCAGTGAGCAAGGTGGCTATCCAGCAGGTGATAAAAGGGTTTATACCAAAATTATTGAGCTTGCCTATAATGCCTGAGTGGGGTATTTTATCAAAACCCCTGGCCAGGTCAAAATAAGCTCTGTGCAGAGTCTTACCTTCATCCAATGCCTTGATCACCCTCTCAAAAAAGTCCACCAGATGTAATAGGCATGATCTTCCTTTAAATAAGCAGAACTGTGATGGGTCCAGCTTTTGCAGGTTACCAATGTCCTCATTTATCATGTCCATGAGGATTCTTTTCATGGGCTTACATATGAGGCTGGTAAGACTTATAGGCCTGTAGTTACCCGGCTCAGTGTTTGGACCTCCTTTGTGCAGGGGAATGGCTATAGCTATCTTCTATTCCTTGGGTACAAAAACTGACTGAAGGCTTCATTTTAAAAATTATTCAAGTAGACCAGAGAGGTCATGTTTCATACTGTCTATTAGAGAGACATTGCTGTGTATCCCAAAAGCCACCATCTTGCATAATCATTTTGAAGGTAAAATCCTAAGACTGTAAAAAAAATAATACAAAAGAAAGAACAAAATATGAATCTTGGCTGTGACCCAAATGTTACACATTTTATAGTAATAAAACATAAAAAACTCAAATTTAAGTGCATTACCTGATCAAGAACAGTAAAAGTCATACAAAATGGTTAAAAACTCCTGATAAAAGTGACACAGTATACCATAAGCATGGTCATAGCTGGCTCAATCACTGCTGTGTGAAGGCCCCACAAACCAGAGCCCCACCCCTTCATCCCTTCATGTGAAGAGCAAAAAAGTCTTTTCCCCTGTACTGGTGCACCAACCAGGTGGCCAGATACTGGACACAGATTTGATCTATGAGGATTGTAAGTTGTCAAGCCTTACATTCCCATGGTAGGTTTTAGCTCCTGTATATTTTTTTAGGTTGGGAAACAAGGACATTTGGGAAATGTGCATGTTGCCCTAATCCACAAGCGATAAAGAGTGAATCTGTAGTAACCCATACATTAATCCAAATTACATTCAGAGTAAGAGAAGTATTTTGTTTTATGTGAAGTGGAAGATGTGTCCACTTCCTTCCGTTATGTTCTACTGGCATTGCAGAAGATAATGAGGTCACTTGAGAGGATGTTTATACCACCACTGGACTTGCTAATGTGTAATAAGTCTGACAGGATCTGTTGAATCCCTATATGTAAGGCAGAGGTTGCCGCTCAGTAGCTTGTATGATACCAAAAAGTGGGGCAAGGTTTTGAGATGGTCCACAAAGTTATGATTTGTACCCTTGATTTTCTTAAAGAAGAAGCACTGTGGTCACTCCTGTTTTGACAAGTGTTTGGACAAGTACATACTGAAAGGGGTATTATACTCAATGGTCAGGTTAATAAGTGCTGAGGACAGTGGAATGATTACCTCTCTGGACCTGGCTACCATACCATTAAATATAAGCTGTGCAATGAAAAAGAATTTCCTTACAATAGAGGATACATGGAGATCAAAGGGCAGTTTACTGTCTTCATATGTTTCCCAATGTTTGACCTCATGATCAATGTTCAGGGGTATGTTGTCAATCTGATAGTTAGCATGGGAGTCATTCATTCTTGCCATTAAGTTTTACTCTATGGTTTTGACACCTGTTGTTTTTGTTTGGGACAGGCCCTCTTGGAGGATGCATGATGCCCTCTGTTATGTTTATGATGGCACCATATTTGCAGTGATTTGCAAACCTGGTCAGCCATAAATCTTTAACATTAGCTTTGACCTCCAAGAAGTAAGTGGCAAAGCAGAGTGACCAAGGACTGAACCCTGGGGTACTCCACTAGTGATAGGTCTTTTGGAGGAGGTAGAGCTGCCAGCACATATTTTCTGGGTTCTGTTTATGAGCCAGGTTACTATCCAGTGACTTACACATGGATTTACATTTAGCTCAGAGTTTCTATATGATACTAAAAGCAGGTTAGTATTGAATGGTTTTGCAATGTCTAGATATGTGGTGTGTGCTAATTTGCCCACATCCATTCCTACAAAATCTTTTTGAAGAAGTTGACAACATTAATAGACAAGACCTGCCCTTGATGAATCCAAACTGGCTTGGGTCTAGAGTCTGTAGGTTACCTATATCCTTATTTATTAATGCCATAATGATTTTCATAACCTTTTGGGCATATAGTTACCTGTCTCTGTTGAAGACCCACCTTTTTGTAAGGGAAAGACTGGTGCTGTCCAGCATTAATTTCTTATGAAGCATGTTTTCAGGCATATATTGAATAGCCTCTGTAGGGGATCTGACACATTGTGTTTCAGCATGACTAGTTGTCAGCCTAATATGTTGTCTGGCCCCATAGAGATAGTGTTCTTGGCATTTGATAGTTCCTTAAGGACATGTTCTTGAGATATTTATGGGGGTGTAGATGCAGGTATGATGCCAATATTGATGCCAGTACATTTCTAAGCAGTCAACTGTATATGCAATTGGACACATAGAAAATATTAAGTCATTAATACAATGGTTAGAACATGTGGACTTTTGGAAAGAGGAAATTATGTTATTTACATAGGGAATTTGAGAAGAGGACATAATTCCATTTATGCAAAAATCTTTTAATAACCATATAAAACTGTTAGGGACTATTTGTTTATTACTGGTTGTGATATATTTATTATTTACTAATAATATTTCTCAATGTATTTGTTCCCATTTTGAATCATAAGATGAATTTATCCACAATACAATTGTTGAAGCAGCATACAATTAAATATTAGGTAATCCTATTTCACCATTATCCCAACCTTTTCTGTGCCAGTCTAAGGAAACTTTTGTTTTAATAGCATGACAAAAAAATTAAGTAGAATATTATTTATCTTTTTTATCATTTTTTTGTTGGAGATAGTACTAAAGATTGTAAGACAAACAATATTTTAGGGAGAATTACCACCTTAATAACCATTAATCGTTCTTCCATGGTAAAGAAGAATTTGTTCCAATTTGTGAATAAACTTTAAATTTTAACAATAACCTGTTGAAAGTTTATTTGTATCACTTTTTTACTATTAGACATAATGGTTATACCAAGGTATTTCATTTGATTGCTATTCCAATTGAAGTTGGATATTTTTGTATAATTTTTTTATTGGTTAATAATGTATTTGTTTTATGATTAAATCTTAAGTTTGAGATTTCTTCAAATTGTATCATAGAACTAATTATATGTCCTAATGAATTTTCTACATTTCCTATTGTTAATAAAATATCATCAGCAAAGAGTGGAATCTTTAGTTTGAAATCTTCTTTTACTTTGATACCATTAATGTTCTTATTGGATCAAATGCTATTAGCAGTTCTATAGCTAATAGAAAAAGTAAAAGTAATAATGGACAGCCTTGTTTTGCGCCTTTTTGTAATTTAAAGGAGCAAGAACAAAAAAATGCATTTTAACATAAGCACAAGTATTATTGTATAATTTAGAAATTAATGCAATTAGCTCAGGTGAGAAATTACACACTAAGTGTTTTAAACAGGTATGACCAATTAACTAAGTCAAAAGCTTTATCTAAAATGAAACTAATGATAAAAAGTTTTCTTATTTTCATTTGTATAGTCTATTAATGTTTGTTTGTTTGTTTGTGTCTTTCGGCTTTTCCCAGTTAGGGGTCGCCACAGCGGAACTCTGGTCCGCTAATGATTGGTAGTAGATTTTTACATACTGGGTTACCAGCCCTATTGCACAACCTTCAATGAAAGCACACCCCATTCACATATGCCTCCACACAGAAGACACTCTAGCTGAGAATAGAACGGAACAACGTCTTGCTATGAGGTGACAACGTATTATATTATCCTGTACATGTCTATTTCAAATAAATCCTGTTTGATCATTGTTAATTAGTTTAGGTAATAGTAAATTAATTCTGCTGGCTAAAATGGACATGAACATCTTATGCTCCACTTTTAAAAGTGAAATGGGTCTGTATGATAAGCACTTTGTAGGATCCTTATCTTGTTTTAAAATAGGTGAAATAAGGGAATATTTCCAAGATGGGGGTACTTCAGCAGTTGTTAATATTTCTCTATAGACCTTATCTAATATTTCAACTGCATCATCCTGTAGTATTTTATATAGTTTGGGTATGAGACCATCTAAGCCTGGTGCCTTATTTTTTTAACTTTTTTATTTGTTCTTTTATTTCTGTTAAAGTAAATGGTCTATCATTTTTTTTGTTTACTTGTTATTTTATTATTTATATTTTCACTTAGAAAAGTTTCAACTATATCATCATTATCTAGGTTATTTGTATTATTATTTATATTTTCATAAAATATTTAAAAGCCCTCAAGGATACCTTCAATATCTGTTTTTCTTTCTTTTTTATTATTTATATGTGTTGTAATTTCTGTGATATGATTTAGTTTATTAAATTTATATGATCTAAGAGCAAGTTTATGCAAGTTTAAAGAGTTTAATGAATATGCCTGAAGTTTAGGTTTTTCCAGGCTTATTAAAATTTTATTATTTAGAATTTCAACATATTTTGTATTAAAATTTTAAGTTTAGACTGACTAATAATGTTATTTGGTTTCAGATTTAAATTTAGTGTATCTATTTTGGCCTGTAGTGTATTCAATTCTTTGTCCCACTTTCTTTTTTTACTAATATACCAGTTTGTAGCTCATCCATTTAAGTAAGCCTTTAGTGAATCCCACAGGACAATGTCAGATACTTTGCCATTCATGCTTATATCTAGGAAATTTTTGATCTCTTTAACATACCAATCCTCAAATTCATTTATTTTAATAATGTATGCTTGTAATCTCATGTGATATATTACATTGTCAGTTTTTAAAATAAATATTAAAGATTACAGCATTATGGTCTGGTAATGGATTTGAAACTATTGAAATGTTAATGATATGTGACAGAATGAAACAAAAATGTTATCAATATGTATTTGTGTTCCATATCTATACGAATAATGGGTAAATTTAAGTGAGTTTGTTTTCCTTAGCTCATATATATCCTTTAAATTCATTAGATTTACAAAATTCATTAAGTGTTTGGCTGAAGATATGATTCTCAACTTTCTATCTGCAATGGAATCTTTGTCTAATAAAATACAATTAAAATCACCAGCCATTATGATTTCACCTTTCTTGTAACAGGATATAGTGTCTAAGTAATTTTTTGCATCTTTAGCTCCAACCTCTGGAATCCCGTAGAGTTCACCAATGTATACAGTTTTCGGTTCCACTCAATTATTGCAATGCTTAATATATCATTTTTTATCAACATAGGTATCTTTTACTTTAGGCATTATTGCTCAGTTCTTACATAAAATGAGGATGCCTCTTCTTTTAGCTCAAAAAACCAAATAATTATTTTATGAAAGGTTATTTATATCTGTATTAAGTAAATGCATTTCCTGTAGAAATACTATTTGAGCTTATACAATTTCAGCTATATGTAATTGCAAGTATTTGAACATACTCCCCCTCTTTACTGGATTATTCAATCCATTAATATTAATAGATATGCATTTAAAATCAGACATTTATATAAGAGAGGAAAAAAACACAGGTATAATAAAATCACATTTATGTACAGAACTTATTATATACTTTATAAATAACAATATGAAATCTTCAGTTACAGACAAAACTTTTGAAACAAATAAAAAATAGCTAATGATATTTTTCTAAAACATTCCACCTTGGAGTAATGTATTCTTAATTTGTTGAAAAAAAAAAAAAACAACCTCTCAAACTCTTCATTAGACTAACAACACTTAGCTTGTGCTTCTGACTCGTATTGATGTGTCTCATATTTTTAGTATACATCATCTTAAAAAAGCCTGTCAGCGAGCTACTATGAATAAGACAAGTTAAACAGGTATTCAGAATCTTTATTATAAGTTGACCAAACTGAATATCTCTACAATCATCTTTCCCTGTACCTCACACTATCTCCCTGGTCTACTATTTGGAGGAAGTCAGTTGTTATTTTACAGGTCAGATGATTTTATATTTTTTCTATTTTATTTACTATGTGTAAAGTTGTTCATAGGATCAGAAGTTCATAAATTAGTACCAGGCTAACTCTCCTTGTGGACCATTCCAAGCCCAGCCAATTACCCATGTGATAATCAAACCCTGCACCTTGTGCTTATAAAATGAACACCTTAACCATTATGCCAACCTTCCACCTTTGTAGACATATATATTCTTTAACTATATACATATCTACTTATTCTGATCTCTTTCTATTTCCGTTAGTGTACTATGTCTTGTACTATTGCTATATTCCTAGGTTTTATATTTTAGCTGTAATCCTAGTGTAGAGTATCATATAATAGAACATTTATATTTACCTTTTTATATTTGATATTCTTTAATCTAGTTCTGATGTTAGAATCCATCATATTTTTTTCTTTAATGTTATGTCTAATAGTAGCTGAACAAACATCTGAAAAATCTTCACTTTTAGGATTCCAACTTTCAAAAATAAATTGTTCTGAAATATTAACTTTTGTTATCACTAAAAGGAGACAATAACAGAAAAACACAATCTTAAATTTTTATCAGAAGTGTCCTTCTATTGGCTAGTATATAAACTATCTTTTTGGTATACTGCAAGCATTCAGAACTATTTAATAAATGACAGCAGTTTGGAATGCAATGCTTTTTGATTATTATCTAACTTGTATTCATTGACATCTTAATATATAATTCAAAATATTATGATTGTTTACTTCTAGACAGAAAAAAGTAACCTGGACAGTTCTTAGAAATTTCATAACTCTTGCAGCATCACAAAAGTGCTCCTGACTCTAATTAAGCTGCTTCAAGCTGGTCCTCATGACAAGGGCTTGCAAATGAGCAGTTTATCAGCTATGATTCACACAAAAACATTTATGAGTGAATCCAAGCCACCTCTACATTATACATCAGTCCCTCAAACCCTTCCAAACCACTAAATAGCATTCAGAACTACGTAATAACTGACAGTGGTTTAGAATGCAATTCACTATCTTCTGCTTATCTAACCTGTATTCTTTGACATCTTAGCATCTGATTCAAAATATTATGATTATTTACTTTTAGACATGAAGAAGTAACCTGGGCACTTCTTAGAATTTTCAGAACTCCTGCTGGATCACAAAAGTGTTCATGACTCTAAGTTACTTCAATATGGTTTTCATGATAAGGGCTTCAAAATGAACAGCCCATCACAAAATGAACACCCATTCACACAAAACACTTGCAAGTGAACCCAAGCCACCACCAGACCACACATCAATCCCTCAAATCCCTCCAAACTACAAAAACTAACATAAACCTTCTTAAAGTATCCCAATCTATAAAAAGCTATTGCACTCAAAGAAATAAAATGTAATGATTCAGCAAGCACTATTTGTATAAGATGTTTAATTCAAAGCAGACTGTCATATCTTGAAAGGCGACATACCATATAAACTTGAATTAAAAGAATGACAATTATGTGTGATCCAATTTTAACTTGTAAGAGTGTGAATGTTACTCTAATTATTTGATATCATTCCAATATTAACTTTTGTATAGCTAAAACACTATATTTTTTATACTTTGTTTATAACATATGCCTTTCCTGGGTGATATTGCATGTCAAGTATATTATCAGTAGCACACTACTGGACCATTTTAAGAACCCAGAATGTAACTTAACATGCCTCTTTAGTGTCATTCGTCGCATCTTATATTATATTTAATAGTACATTACTCAGCTATACAAAGATATCAGAAAGTGTGCCATCTAACATGTTTCATCATAATAATCATTAACGTTTAATAAAATGAATAGTTTAATCTTTTAAACTCTAAATGAAAATGAGTGGCTTTTATTTCATATATAGCTAAAAGAATCAACCTCTAACATTTAAAAAGGGAACTAGTAACCATTTAAAGTAGGAAAAGAAGGAGAAAAAAGAAACAAACAAACAAAGAAAAAGAAAGAAATGATTTAGCTTGTAAAAAGTAAATTCAGCACCTGTTCATAAGTATTCAAGCATTTCTTTAAATTAAAAAGTATTCATAATGATGAAATACATTGATTTTCATCTGTCCTTCAGTTTTTTATTGTTTTTGTCTTTTATTAACCAACTATCTCTTGTTGCATTTTTCTTCAAGGAAGTTAATAAATTCCAGTCCATTTTTTTCTCTTTTTTCTAGGAAGTCCATTGCATCTTCCAAGATGTTAAAAATCTTCTTTCCTACTGGAAGATGAATCCTTATTTTATTTTTTTTTCTGGAAACAAGATTTGTGCTTTAATATTGTTTTTCTTTAAGCTTTTGACAAGTGGACACATGCTTTTCTCCTGGACAGCACTAATATGGAATAGTCATTATCAAGTCTTATAGTATTTCCTTTAATTTTAACTGGATAATTAGTCCATGCAGCTTTTAAGACTAAATCCTTGAGATGACTTGAGAAAAATCTTATGATCACTGACCTTGGTGAAGGTGTTTTTTTTTTTTTTTTTTTTTTTTTTAAAGATGAGTTAAAAAGTGATCTGTGTGCCTTTTTGATGCCAAAGGAAAAGTGCCAGGCAGCTTCAAAGTTTCAAGTAGCCAGGTATTAAGGAACTGAATCACACTGTCTCCCTCTTCTTTTCAGGAATCCCATAAATCCTGATGTCATTCCTTCTAGATCTGTTCTCTAAGTCTTCTATTTTATCCCAGAATAAGTTGTTTTGTTTCAGAAGAAATTCAGTATTATTCTCGTTTTCAAGTAGTCTTCCATCAAAATCAGACATCGCCTCTTCTATACTTGAGATTTATGATGATTATTAAGACTTTCACTTAGTACTTCAACTTGTTTATATTCCTCTTTAAAATTATCCACTTTGCTTTGTAATGTATCTATCTTTGCAGATAGCTCACTGATGTCACTAAGTATAGCCTATACAGTGAATATAAAAAGTGTACACACCCCTGCTAAAATGGCAGGTTTTTGTGACATAAAAAAATGACACCACAATAAACCATTTCAAAACTTTTCCCACCTTTAATGTGACCTATAACCTCTACAATTCAATTGAAAAACAAACAAATCTATTAGAGTAAAAAATATAAAAAATAAAAAAAGTGCAATAAGCTGGTTGCATAAGTGTGCACACCCTTAAACTAATACTTTGCTGAAGCACCTTTTGTTTTAATTACAGCATTCAGTCTTCTTAGGTACACACCTGCCATCAATTAAAGAGACTCTGATTAACCCCCAAAAAAGTTCAACTGTCCTAGTAGGATTTTCCTGACATTTACTCAGTTACCTGCTATACAGCAAACGCCGTGGTTCACAGAGAGCTTACAAAGCATCAAAAGGATCTCATTATTGAAAGATATCAGTCAGGAGAAGGGTACGAAACAATTTTCACAGCATTACATATACCATGGAACACAGTGAAGACAGTCATCAAAAAGTGGAGAAAATATGGGGCAACAGTGATGTGGCAGAGAACTGGATGCCCCTCCAAAATTGATGAAAAGACAAGATAATAACTGGTCAGGGAGGCTGCCAAGAGACCTACAGGAACACTGAAGGAGCTGCAGGAATTTCTAGCAAGTACTGGTTTTGAACTACTACTGGTGTTCCGGCTGCAGTGTGATTCTCAAATATCTGGAAATATATTGTTGATTGATAAGTATATTTCTTGGCATTTTAACCTTTCAGAGTTCTGCAGTGTCTTAATGTTGCCTGACTGAATTATTTTATATATTTTCTGGCATTGTTTTCTGTTTCTCATCTGTCCTGAAACTGTTTTCCCCCTCCCCCCACCCAATTCATGTGGTGGTGTTATAGTTGGTGGCTTTGCAGTTGCCCACCCCTACCGTAAATTTGACCTGGGACACCCCTCCAAGTCTGGTGCTCACTCTACTTAATACAGAGAGAACATTTGAGAAGGCCAACCCACTTAGGTTCTTAACCTTGAATTTTTATTCTGCTCATTCTTCCTCTCTCCGTGCACTTTACTAAAAAAAAAAAAAAAAAAAAAAAAAAAAATTGCACTTTATTTTGCTTTTGCCTCTTCTTAAAACTATTCAATTATATTTACTCTGCTCCATTTATTACTGCTTGGTAGTAGCCTGATGAAATTGTAACTGTTACTCTAAGCCTTTTGGTTTAAGCACTTGAGCTCCAGACCAGTTGTTTTACATTAAGAAGGTTTGTGGTCTGCACTGTTGTGGCAGGACAGGTACCTTACATCCTTCTAAGTTGGGAATTGCTGATTGAAGGCTCAGTGTCTGTTATTCTAAAAGGTTATTAGTTCTGTTTAAAGCACTTGGGCTTCAGTCCAGTTATTTTTCATTAAGAAGGTTTGTGGTCTGCACTCTTGTGGGAGGAGACACTAGATTCTGCCTTTCTGAGCTGGGAATTTCTGGTTAAAGGCTTATTGTGTCTGCTTATTTGAACGGTTTCTTTCTGAAATTGATGTGCCTTGGTTGCTGTAGCATACACTAGATTTAGGCATCCTGAATCTAGTTTTGTTTTTATAACTTAAGCACTAATCCAGGCCATCTCTTTTGGAGAAGGTTTCCCTGCACCCTAGTGGCAGGAGTGTGCAGATAGAACTTGTCTTATTGAAGACTGCTGGAACAGGGCTCCGTTTTGAGCTTTTTACTGGTTAATTGGGTAATTTGTTTAAATCAGTTTGCTCATTTTCTATTGTTATACAAAAAATGCACTTTATTCATCTGCTTTTACTGTATTTGTGTTTCTTCCTACTTTATTACTTTATTTTGCTTTTGCTGCTTGTTCTTAAAAGTACTTAATTGCATTTATTCTGCTGCATTTATTACTGCTTGTTAGTAGCCTGATTAAATTGTAAATGTTATTCTAAGCCTTTGGTTGATGCACTTGGGCTTCAGACCAGTTGCTTTACATTAAGAAGGTTTGTGGTCTGCACTGTTGTGGCAGGACAGGTAGCTTACATCCTTCTTAGTTGGGAGTTCCTGATTGAAGGCTTAGTGTCTGTTATTCTAAAAGTGTATTAGTTTTGGTTTACGCACTTGGGCTTTGGGCCAGTTATTTTACATTAAGAAGGTGTGGTCTGCACTCTTGTGGGAGGAGAGGGTAGATTCTGAACGTCTGAGCTGGGAGTTTCTGGTTAAAGGCTTATTGTTCCTGCTTATTTGAACTGTTTCTTTCTGAAATTGGTACACCTTGTTTGCTGTAGCATAGACTAAATTCAGACCTGCTGAATCTAGCTTTGTTTGTATAACTTGAGTACCAATCCAGACCATCTTTTTTGGAGAAGGTTGCCCTGCACCCTAGTGGCAGGAGTGTGCAGTTAGAACTTGTCTGATCGAAGACTGCTGGAACGGGGCTCAGTTTTTAGCTTTTTATTGGTTAATTGGTTAATTTGTTTAAATCAGTTTGCTCATTTGCTACTGTTATAATAATATATATATATATATATATATATATATATATATATATATATATATATAGGTTCATAGTTCATAGGTTCATAGTTTATTACTAAGCTAACTGCCCTTGCGAGCCATTTTAAGCCCAGCCAATTATCCCTTGTGAGACTCAAATCCTGCACCTTGGGTTTGTAAGGCAAACACCTTAGCCATTAAGCCACCCTCCCAACCCTTGTAGCTTTGAATAGGTAGCAAGGAGAGTGAACACAGCCTACTATGCACAGCTGAACATTTCTAAAATGAAGAACAATACATTTCACATATATACCACAGAAGAGGAAATTCTAGGCATTCTACCACAATCGACATTTTGCATTACATACGACATTATCAGGGCAGTTATTTCAGGACAGAATTAGTCAGATATGAACATAATGAACAGAGCATTAGGCAGATCTGAACACACTGAAAACTAGAAACTCCACTTTTGAAGCAGTCTGTAGATATAAAATGATATATGGTGTCAGAACAAAAAAAAAATATGTACAAAACTAGCTTACCTGAATTGTCCCTGACACTGCTGTTATGTCAGGTTATTAGGACTTTGAGTGATAAATCATCTTGGCTGCAAGAAGCTTTGCCCCCCCCCCCTATTTATTCACCCCTGAACAAAGAAGGGTTAGGTATGGAGGTGGAGATGTTATGTTATGGCTGCAGCAATCTGATTGGCTGCCACTGCTTGCATCAGCACTGGGACCAGTGAAAAAACGTGGGCTAAGCAATAGTCTTCTACTACCTGTAAGTAAACTTACTGGTTTTAGAGGGTTCTTTTTACCATCCATTCTATTTTTTATTTTGTTTTAATACAGGTGAAGGGGGAATATTCACCCCTGAACAAAGAAGGGTTAGGTATGGAGGTGGAGATGTTATGTTATGGCTGCAGCAATCTGATTGGCTGCCACTGCTTGCATCAGCACTGGGACCAGTGAAAAAACGTGGGCTAAGCAATAGTCTTCTACTACCTGTAAGTAAACTTACTGGTTTTAGAGGGTTCTTTTTACCATCCATTCTATTTTTTATTTTGTTTTAATACAGGTGAAGGGGGAATATTAGTGTTTGCATTTACTATCAGTGGGAAAGCAGAGAAATCAGCTTGCTGTGAACAACTGTAACCATAGAAAGGGTGCAAAAAAATCCTAAGTAAACAATAGATAACTCTACTATGAAAATAAAGTTGAGAAGGTAATTAAAACAGTTCATGTACCTTTTCAAGTTAATTTTCATCAGTGGAGTTACATTCAGTTTGTGAACTTAGTTGTGCTCCTAGACAACCTCAGAGGCAACAATCCAGGATAGCTATCACCTCAGGAAGCATTCAGATGTAAGCTTAGATGCACTCTGTGATGGTACTTGGGGTTAATGAAATAAATAGAAATCCTGGTCTATAAATCTTATTTGGGTCTCTGATAATTTGCTTTTAAATCCTTGGAATCACAACCAGTGGCATTGTTTTTATCCGGTTACCAAAACTTTTAAAACATACAGAACTACACTGAAAAAAGAAAAACACACTGCAAGCCATGCAAAATGCACTGCACTCAAAACAATTACATTAAAGTGAAGACAGCAATTAATGAATGACTCATGCACTGTTTATTCACACAAAGCATTTCAAATTAAATAACTGCTTTTCAGTGCTGCAAGTCACAGGCCAGCAGGTAGGGACACACTTCGCATATCTGTATAACAAAACTATATGTCACCTAGTGCTATGTTAATGACACAGTTGCTTAACATATATATGTACCTTAAACAGGTCCCCTTTGAAATCTCAAAATACTGAAAGATCTACTTTCAGTATCTCAAGAAGAAAATAATGAAAGTGCAGTTATTTGAAACTGCACTTTAACGAATGTTAATTTGCTGAATGTGTGGTAGTTGTGGTGTGGTGTGCTCTTTATGGTTTGCTGTGTCTTTAAGGTGCAGTGTGATCTGGGATTTAGACATGGCAGTTGATGTGTGGTTGTGTCAGGGCGGCCACGGTGGTGCAGTGGTTAGCATTGCCGCCTCACAGCAAGAGGTTCTCCGGTTCGATCCCCGGCTGGGGTGCCTTCTGTGCGGAGTCTGCATGTCCTCCCTGTGGTCGCGTGGGTTTTCTCCGGGTGCTCCGGTTTCCTCCCACATCCCAAAGACATGCGGCAGGTGGATTGGACACTCTAAATTGGCCCTAGGTGTGCATGTGAGTGTGCCTTCTGTGGAAGGTTGGGCGCTGGGCTGGCAACTCGACACCGTAAAACTCCACTGCCATTCAATGTGCGGACAAGGTGATCCGCTGTGGCGACCCCTGACCGGGAAAAGCCGAAAGAAGAAGAAGAAGAAGTTGATGTGTGGTTGTGTACGGAGATCCAGGTAGGTTTTTACTGGTTACAGGTTTTGGGTAGGAATTCATTATTTTTTAGTTGTTTGGAAAGGTTTGGGAGTAGGTTGGGGTAGATAGGTGAGAGTGTGTGCATGTTAGTGTTAAAGGTGGTGATTTTAGTAAATGTGTAGTATGTGTGTTTTTTGCATGTATGTTTGACAGTGTGCAAAGAAAGTATAAGGTGTGTAACAGTAGTTGTTTGTGTGTTTGTGGTGAAAGTGCGACCTTGGAGTTGGTATGCTTAAGTAGCGAGGGTGTGGGGAGGTTGGGGGTGCATGGGGGCTTGCCCCCTGCTTATACATAGATTGTGTGGGTTTTGTTAGTGTGTGTGTTTTGTTGCTTTGTTATAATGTAGGCATGGGGGTGTTGTTTGTGATTTTGTGGTGGAGAGTATATTAAAAAAATGAATGTTGCTTGCTGAAAATTGGTATTATGAACTTTCAGTATAGTGAAATTTGTTTTTTTTTTTTTTTTAATTTTTCATTGTAGCGTCTCTTAGGTATTTTAATCCCAAAATACTAAAAGTCAATCTTTCAGTATTCTGAGATTTAAAAGTAGACCCCCCTTAAATGCATGCCTTAATTGGATTGTAAAGGGTACCCTCACCCTGGCACTGCCTCTACAACAAGGTTGACACAACTGACACAGATACACCTACAGCTTGTTGTCCTCCAAAGTGTTCACACTCTCTGCCTATATCTATACCTGCAGCAGCAGCTGCAGTCTGTGGTACACACAGCTCTATGTAAAATTATCTGCTACAGACCTATCCTCTGTGATGACGTAGTCTCCTCAACCCAGTAATGTCCATCTCAACAGCTAATAAAGGGGCTCTGGTCTACATGAAGACCTTATATATTGCACAGTGGTTGCATGTCATTGGCTAATGATAGGGCAAGTCAGCTGTTTTGGATGTAATTAGCATATCAGAGCCACAAGTTTGGTTTAGAGGCAATTACCTGCTAATGAGAAGCATGTTAGAAATGCAAGCAGCTGGCCATGGGGAAACATTGTGTATGAGACTTTACTCACACAGAGCATGCCTTTGTGAAATATTACTAGAAGCATATTTCAACAGATGAGTACTGCACTCCAGCAGGTATGTAACTGTTTTTGTGTATAACAGGATGCAGATGGGAAGACAGAAGTATGGGGAATAGGGATTAAAGCAGTAAGCCTGTCTTAGACCTGTGGTGATGACATGTCATTGATATCTTGTTGTCTTACACCTACAGGGGGCATACAATACATCAAGGTTACATTGTCTTTTGTCATTGTGGCACACTGGTGTTGTTGAACTGTCTATATTGGTTATAATAGCACACTATTTGTCTGCACTGGTCTTATGACATATTATTGGGTGGTTTGCCTTAGGTGACACACCACAGTGAACTGGAGTGTTGAGTGTATGATCATACAGAAGAATCTCTCATGGCACACAGGGACATACCTCAGTATTGATACTATCTTGGTTGCATCCACACATGTAGCATGTTGTCACACTGTGGGGTATGACATGTGTGAGCAAGCAGTGGATAGTGTCAGTCATTTTGTCCTTGTTGTACCTGTACAAAGTGGACGTCCACGTAACTGATCCTTTAATGTATGTATATATATATATATATATATATATATATATATATATATATATATATATACACACACGTTATGCATTGCCGCTTAGCTAGGGTTAAAATATTCCCAGCGCCATAAAGTCTGCTCTTCAAATTTTCCCTTAGAGGGAGCCAGTTTTTTTAGTTTTAGTACTAAAATCTGTTTCTTTGAGCTCAGCACTTGTTCAAAATTCGTTGTAAGCACTAAATAAGCCACACATTACTACAGCACTCAACTTTCCTCACTTATCTAGAGGAAAACAGTTTTTAGTACTTAATAAATAAGCACCTATCCAGGCATGTCTAAGGGTCAGCTCCTGGTGTTTTTTCCTGTCTACCTCATAAATCTGGCCATCTTGGGGCAATGCAGCAATTGCCTCATGTACACTCCTGCCACCCAACACTATAACCTGTGAGAGATGCACTTATATTGCCAAACTGGAAGCAAAGCTCTCTTCACCCAAGACTGGGCTAGACAGTCAAGAGGAGAAGGTAAACACTTGCACCACGCCACACTCATCACATAGTCCCTCAAAACCTATACCACCAAAACACACACATAGAAACATGAAGCAAACACCTACATTTGCGGAGGCTCTCAATAAAAATCTGCTCAAGCAACAGAGACCTCCAAAGCAGAAACGCAAGCTACCTCCACCCCCCAACACAACCTAAATGACACATATCCCACAAACTTAGTGTGGCACTCAACCACAGCCCATAAGGCATAACAACGTACCCAACACTCTAGTCATAGGTGACTCTATAGTCAGGCACACTGATGTTCCACTCACCAGGCTAAACAAGGAGAAAGTTACTGTCAGCTGCCTGTTGGGTGCCAGGATCCGCCACATGATACACGCACTCAGGTCACTCCACAACAATTACAAATATGACTCTGTCATTGTCCATGTTGGTGTGAATGACCTGAGACATACCTCCCTGGACTACATGAAAAGAGACATGGAGGAGCTCTCCGATCTTGTAGCCCAGGCAGGTATGACCAAAGCCCTGAGTAGCTTCCTGCCATCACCCAGAATGATACCACAGTGCAAGAACAAAATGATTGACTTCAACAATTGGCTAAGCTTCTGGTGTCATTCTAAGGGGATCGAGTATCTGTCTGCCTGGGATGACATGATCGACAGACCATGATGCTTTGCCAGAGATGGCCTGCACCTGTCACTGTTGGGATTCCGGATACTGGCTAAGGCTCTTGCCACCCCTATAGTGCCTATTTTAGGCAAGGTTCAAATGACAAATTCACCATCTTAACAGGTACAAGCAAGCAAAATCTGAGGGTAATGCTACTCAGTGCTAGAAGTCTAAACCTCAAAATGCATTCACTCGAGGCACTCCTTAAAATGGAGAACATCGACATCTGTGCAGTGACAGAGACCTGGTTCAATGCTCCAGAGAGTATCCCTGCATTACCAGGCTATAATTCATACCACACCTTTCGGCCACCTAACCTGGACCGAAACACTAAAGGCGGAGGCATGTCCATATTCATTAAGGATATCCATGCCTCCAGGCTAGTTGCTCAGCATAACGCATCTGAGATTATCCAAGTGCAACTAACTCTGGGCAAAATCACAATCCAAATTGTAACTTGCAACAGATCCCCCACCATGCCCCAGAATTCCCACTCCTCATTTCTTGATGCACTGGAAAATATTAGGGTACAACCCAACACCCTAATAATGGGCGATTTCAACTACACCACCATTAACTGGGAAAACTACTCATGTACCAACTCTTTTTCTCAACGTTTTCTGGAATTCATAAATTTCAATGCCTTAGATCAACTTATCCACACCCCCACCAGGGGCAGCAATATCCTAGACCTGGTCATTACCAACATGGGCGACCGGTGTTCCACACCAGAGGTCAATTCCTCGTTGGTCAGATCCGACCACAAGCTAATCACCCTAGACATTCACATCCTGCCCCCACCCCCATTAGGGAAACCACCGTAAAAAAAATTCCTCAAAAGCCAACTTCACACTTCTTAAGACAGAAGATGCAAACTTCACAACACCCATGCAGACAAATAATAGAGGTACGACTGCTGACTCCTACACAAATACACTTTATAAGCACTTACACGAGTGCATGGATCGTGCTACCCCTAACAGAACCAAGGTGCTATCCTCCAAACAATGGAAGCCAATATGGTGGTCCCCTGCCATAAACAAACTCTACAACAGAAGAAAGTAACTGTTGCAAAAAGGAGTAAAATCCCATGATTGGAGCAACTCACTGGTCAGCCTCAGTAAGAAGCTGAGAACCCTCATAAAATCCTCCAAAGCTAGTTATGAAAACAAAATTGCCACTGATTCTAAAGACAACAATAAAGCATTCTATAGCTATGTCAAGAATCTCAATGACAACACTCAGATCTGCTTTGAGTTACAGCACAATGGCACTAAATATACAGAACCAACTGATATTGCCAACATCCTGGTAGATAGATTCAGTGCTAACTTTACCCCCCTCTCACTCCTAAAGGGCCCATCTCTATACCAGAAGAATGCAAAGTTCCTGTAATCACGGCTGCACAGGTAAAAAACACACTTTCCAAAGTCAAGAACACAGCATCCATGGGACCTGAAAGGCATTCCAGGCTGCATTCTACCCGAACTGCAGAATGAACTGGCACCCCACCTAAGCACCATGTTTAATCATAGCCTCACCTCAGGCTTTGTGCCCACTGAATGTCACACAGCAATGGTTATCCCCCTCCACAAAGTGGGAGCCACCAAGAACCCCAGAAACTACTGCTCCATTAGCCTAATGGGCCTGATCTGCAAGGCCATGGAACGTATCATCATAGATCTTATACACAAAGACATTGGTACCCTCCAAACTCTGGACCCCACCCAGTTTAGGTTTGTAAAAGGCAGATCATGTCTCCTAAACCTGGTAGACTTCTTTGAAGCAGTCACCAAAGCCATAGACGAGGGTAAGGTGGTTCACACAGCCTATCTAGATCTTGTCAATCCTTTTGACACCATCCCCCACTCTGGAATTATAGATAAACTCACTAAACTAGGTATAAATATCTTTGTCACAAGATGGGTTGCCAACTGGCTCACTGACAGAACCCACACTGTGAAAGTAGCAGACTTCAAATCCGTCTTCAGACCAGTGACAAGTGGAGTACCACAGACTTCAGTCCTGGGTCCCCTCCTGTTTGGTATCTACTTTTCTGAAGTACAGGCTAACACCGGTCTTTGGCTAATGAAGTTCACAGATTACTGCAAACTAGGAGCCATAATCAAAACTCCTAATGATGTGGACATCCTACAAAAGGGCCTCGCCAAGACAGATGCCTGGTGTCAAAGCCATGGCCTCAAGCTCAATGCCAAAAAGTGCATTGTCATCCCCTTTGGTAAAAACTCTGCACCCATGAGCTACCACATAGGTGGTAGTCTACTTAACACTGAAAGTGTGATAAGAGACCTTGTGACACAGGTGGACAGTAGTCTCTCCTTTGATAATCACATCACCACAGCAGTCAGGAAATCCTTCTACATGGCACACCTCATCACAAAAAGTTTCTCATCCAGGAAAAAAGAGGTCATTGTTCCACTCTACTCATCACTCATTAGACCCATTATAGTGTACAACGCTCCTTTTTGTATGTACCTCACAAAACATCTACAACAACTGGAAAGGCTGCAGAAATACCTCACAAAGAGGATTACTGGCCTCAAACAGATGCCCTATGCAGACCGTCTAAAAAAACTCCAGCTTTACTCCGTCGCATATCGCCTACTCAGAGGTGATCTCTGCCTAACATACAAAGCTATGTCAAACCCAGAGCTGGACATGCTCCACTTAAAGAAATCCAAATCCTTCCAAGCTAGGGACCTAAACCTTGTCACTGCAATAAACAGAACATGCTGGAGGGATAGATTCTTGTCCCAGAGACTTCCCATACTCTAGAAAAAACTACCTATCTATATCAAACAAAGCTCCTCATTAGCACTCTTCAAGAAAAATCTTGATGACTGGATGGGAAATAGGAAATTCACCCCAGGGATCACCTCTGTGGCTCTGCTCGATAGGAGCACAGGAAAATAATTTTCTTTGGTGGCGAAAACCAGGGTACCTTTTTGGCTAGGCTTATATAGGCCCTAGGGCCAATAGCCTAGTACCTACCTATGAACCTATGAACATGTGACAACAATCTCCCATATTGTCCATATGTCTGGACTAGAGGGTAGGGTTGTAAGACAGAAGCCTTTTCTTACACAGAAAAACATCCAGGCCTGGCTAAAATTTTCAAAACAAATACATCAAGTCTTCCAAAGGCATGTGGAAAAATGTGTTATGATCTGATGGGACCAAGGTTGAACTTTATGGCCACAATTCCAAAAGATACGTTTGGCACAAAAACAACACTTTGCATCACTAAAAGAACACCATCCCCATGGTAAAGCATGGTGGTGGCAGTATTATGCTTTGGGGTTGCTTTTCTTCAGCTGGAACTGGGGCTTTAGTCAAGGTGGAGGGAATCATGAACAGTTCCAAATACCAGTCACATTTGGCTCAAAACCTTCAGGCGGCTGCTAGAAAACTGAAGATGAAGAGGAATTTCACCTTTCAACATGACAATGACCCCGAGCATGCTTCCAAATCTACAAAAGAATGTCTTCACCAGAGGAAAATTAAAGTTTTGGAATGGCCCAGCCAGAGCCCAGACCTAAATCCAATAGAAAATCTGTGGGGTGACCTGAAGAGGGCTGTGCACAAGAGATAACCTCGCAATCTGACAGATTTGGAGCGCTTTTGCAAGGAAGTGTGGGACAATATTGCCAAGTCAAGATTTGCCATGATGATAGATTCCTACCCAAGAAGACTGAATGTTGTAATTAAAAATTATTAGTTTAAGGGTGTGCACACTTATGCAACCAGCCTATTGTACATTTATTTATTTATTTATTTATTTTCCCTAACAGATTTGTTTTTCAATTGAATTGTACAGGTTATAGGTCCCTGTAAAGGTGGGAAAAGTTTTGAAATGATTTATTATGTTCTCATTTTTCTATATCACAAAAACCTGGCATTTTAACAGGGGTGTGTAAACTTTTTATATCCATTGTATGTCTTTCTTCATAGTACTGTTCTGTACACTGGACTTAGACTAGCTCATTCTGAGACAATTAGTTCTTTTTGGGGTTTCTTTTTTTGTTATTGTTATTTTTTGTTATAAATCTTACAGTAGACATTCAACTATAAATCCATCAACTTCTGGAAAGTTCCATTTGAGTTTTTTGTTTTTTTATTAGTAAAAATCCTGTCATAGATGTTATAAGGAAGCAGAGCTAAAAAAAAAACAGTGCTGAACACCTTGACAATGAGGTTGAATGCAACTGTTTTAGGGACAATGTATAGATGATATACCACTCCATTTGTCATTTCCATCCAGAATCAGTCGACTTCGTAACCACACTACTGTATCTACTGCTTGCAAGCTGTTGTAGATATGTACACAGTTCATAGTGAATAATTTAGACTTATCTGTTTAATTTTATGGGAATCTCCATGTATGTTATACTGATTCTAACTCAAAACATTCAACCTGCTCTTCCGGTTTATTCTGTTACATTGTACTAACACAGATATATGGTTTACTGCCTTATACTAATTTATATAATTTTTGCCTTTGCTTTTACTGATCAAAATAAGTAGATATCTTTATATTATTTTCTTACATGTTCCTGTCCCAGGCTATGGCTGAAAAGGGCATTTGCAACTTTGCCCACCCTGTTTATCAATTAATAAATAAATGAACTCCCTGGTGCATCAAAATATGTCAAAATGTACGGTGAACCACAGGGGGCTATATTAGTTCGTCGAAAACTAACTTCAGTGAATGGTTGTTCATCAAATGTTCACATCAGCATTTTTCCAGGGCAGTGAGTTACTTGACCAGCATTAGGAAATTTGCCTTTTTCCCCACTTTAGTGCGATCTCTGAGTTGGTATAAATATATATATATATATATATATATATATATATATATATATATATATATATATATATATATATATGTGTGTGTGTGTGTGTGTGTGTGTGTGTGTGTTGGGATGTGTGGGGTGCACAGCCCCTCACCTTGGTGGGTTTGATATACTGGGTTGTGTATGACGGTCGGTATGTTGGCCAAGTAACTCAGGGAAACACATTTGCTGATGTGAATGTTTGATGAATGGCCATTCGCTGAAGTTAGTTTTTGACAAAGTAATATAGACCCAAACCGCAGCGCTTACTTAGGTGCTTCTCTGAAGTGATTTTATTACAGAGTAACACAAAATTTGTGTTGCCTTTCAGCAGTTGTATCAACATTTATCTAATTTTATTACTGCATTTTAGCTGAAGCAAATGAAGGAATATTACTATGCAATAACTTCTCTGACTCGGTAGCCTGACATATATGTCATATTTACACAATGCTGTACAGGATTAGACAAATCATTGCTGGGCTATGTCCATTTAGTAAAGTGCAGCAAAGCTTGAAATAACTCCAGAAAATAGTTACTTAAAAAGTAAGTGATGAAGCAAATTATGGGATAAATGCCATATGCTATATACTGTATTCATTAAGTTGTTAGAGATTCTTCAGGTGAAATTCAACATATGTTATAGCACTCTAGAACCAAGTACTGCTACAATCTTTCAGCAATAAAGCTGTTGTTGTAACAGCTGTACGTGTCGTGGTAGCCTGTGACCAGTGCTGCGACACAGTACAAACCTTCGCACAACTCGTAGCACACGTTTCATCTTTATTTTTTGCACCTGCCATACACATCTACCACTTATAGATACACATAACTCTGTTAACAGGTTGAGTTTGAATTTTATCTTAAAGTCTCTGTTTCTCTCTTTTTAATTTCTCCAAATCTTTTGGGTTTCTAACACCATGATGGGAATAGACCCCATTCCTAAGTCAAAGTATGATTAAAGATCATGAAATTAGTATTGTTTCACTCTTTGATGTCAGCCAAAAGAGCTATTTGCAGCCCCTGCAGTGTGCCTAGTAATGACTCCTTCTGCAATTTGTATGGAGGTACATGTATTGGTTGCATATCTAAATATGATTGTAGACTCTTTTTTATAAGACCAGCTGCTCCTACTACTATTGGAACTATCTGGGTATCTTTCTTCCACGGTGCTCTCATTTCTGCTGGCATATCCTGATATTTTATGACTTTGTGTCTCTCTGTATGCAGGACACTGTAATCACTGGGTGTGGCAGTTTCAACGATCAATTTTACTTTTGTCTTTTTTTCCTTGGACCAATATATCTGGTTTTCTAGCGGTTTACTATCAAAATGTCGAACCGTACTCCGTCAACTGTACTATCGTCGAACACGGAAGTTCGAAAACGGTAATATCGATGTCAAAAAAACAATCTAGGAATGGGGTTTAACATGGGTCGAGGTAGGGGAGATGTTTGTAGTTCAGAATAATACTGAACAGCTACCTCGACCCATGTTAAAACCCATTCCAAGATTGTTTTTTTGACATTGATATTACCGTTTTCGAACTTCCATGTTCGACGATAGTACAGTCGACGGAGTACGTTTCGAAATTTTGATAGTAAACCTTTTCTAGCATCTATCTTTTGAACTGCTGGTAATGTATGATGCCATGTGATGTAGACTTCATTATTTTCTATGATGCTTTGTGGCTCACGTTTCCAATGTTTTTCAGCCAATTCAATATCATAATGTTTGCATAATCTGGAGTGCAACAGTCACGCCACATTATTTTGCCTTTCAGTATACAGTCCTTCTGCCCTTAGTATGTCACAACCAGCAACGAAGTGTGCAACTATTTCCAGTTCTGTTTTGCAAAAGCTACATTTGTCTGTTTCTCCCACATGTCAATGGACTTTGTAAACCAACGTGTATGTAGCCCAGTATCTTGTGCAGCCAATATTAACCTTTCATCTCTTGGTTTGAATTTGCCACTCCTTAACCATTCCTGCATTCGCTCCTGATCAACATGAGTTTCTTCCAGAAGTTTTCTATACTTGCAGCTATATTTATGCCTTTTCCACATTTCTTGCCTTCTCATCTGACCCTTCACCTTATACTCTTTCTTTTGTTTTTTGGTATATTCAGTTGCTGCCTATATTTTATCAGGTCTATATCAGTTCAACGAAACAGTACATCATCGAATACAACAACCTCGAACTTCTAACCACGAAATATAAAAACATCGAAAGCTCAAAACAGCATATTTTTTCCCTGGGAAAAAATTCACTGTTCCGAGAAACGCACACACAGCACAAGCACACCAAAAAACAGCAATCCACATGCATACACATAAATCCTACATCTAACCCTACACTAAACTGTACATACAGTACTATCTATCCACTATCCTTAACCCAAACCCTAACCCTAAGGTCCGTCACTATCGCACACTCACCTCACCTGTGCCCTAACTCACATACACCACCCTAACCCTAAAGTCTATCACTATCGCACACACGTCTCACTCATGCCCTAACCCTAACTCACATACCCCGCCCTAACGTCCACACAATCGCACACTTACCTGAACCTGACCTGTAACTTTAACACCACATTGCTGAAAATAGCGAAGCCACAGAAATGGACAACCGAATTCTTTCCCTAGGAAAAAATTCGGTTATCTGCAGCTTCGCTATTTTTAGTGTTCGCTGTTTTTGGTTCGATATTAGACCATTCAAAGTATTAACACTTCGATGATCTAATATAGACCTGTTTTTAAACACTTGTGGTTTGATTTCCATGCCTGCTTGATGCTTATATGCTTCTGCTAGTCTAAGCAGGGAAGTCATCTTAGATTTATTCTCTTCATGTTTCAAGACTTTCACTACATTTGGGCCTTGTGAGGTCAGCAGATATGTGTGGAGTCCCACAATTGCAGATCTGTACATGTAATCAGTTTCAAGGAGGCCCATCCCTCCTTCAGAATGGGGAATATATACTCTTGAAATGCACTGATTTTTAAAAATCATTTGGAGAGCATGAAGCATCCTTCTTGTTTTCCTATCTAACCTATCCAACAAGTTTTGGGGCAAGTCAGTCACTCCAAAACTGTAAGTTAGGACAGGAAGAGAAAATTGGTTTATAGTCTGGATTTTGTTCCTAGATGTCAATGTTGTTTTCAGAATTGATTTAAGTCTTTGAAAGTACTCCTTACTAAGATTTATTCTCATTTGTTCATGTTTTATTGTTGATCCTTCATCAATTCTCAAATATGTATGCACTCCTTCTTGCTCAAGTTCTTTTATATCACATTCTTGTCACAAACTGAAGTTTTCTTGGTATTGCAGTTTTCCTGCTTTAAAGGTTGCTTTTGCATATTTATCAAGACCAAATGACATTCTTATATCATCTGAAAAAGTTTTGACAACTTGCAGTTGTACTTTCAGTTCCTCATCTGATGAGCTATACAATTTCAAACCATTGACAGACAGAAGATGAGAAGTTAAATAGATAGCTTAATGTGTTAAGGGAAAGGCAGAATAGTAACAGTGCCAAAGTCACCCTGGAATATCCCCCCTTTGAATTTTTATCCCTGGAATAATAATTTGTCCTTTATCATTGCTTAATTGCAAAGTGGTCTGTCACTGTTTCATGGTCACTGTAATGTAGTCAATCAGTGCAGGGTGTATCTTATACATTTGTAAGCATTCTTTTATCCATGAATGTGGGATACTATTGAATGTTTTTTTTTGTAATCAATCCATGCCATACTTAAATTCTTCCTCTTTTTACAGTTTTCCACTATGACTTTATTTAACAGCAAATGATCATTTGTTCCATATGACTTTCTTTTATTGCCCTTTTGTTCTATTGCCATAATTGAGTTTTCTTCTAAATGACTACAGACTCTGTTGGCATCAATTCCAGTGTATAGTTCATACGTCGTCGGAAGGCAAGTTATTGGTCTATAATTTTTAGGGTAGCTTGCAGGTTCACTCTTAAGTAGAAGCATTGTTTTTCCTGTTGTTAGCCAGGTTGGTGTCTGTTCAGGGTGCATATATAAATAGTTCTTACTCATGGCTAAATCTTCATGCAGAGATGTTAATACTTTTAACCAGAAGTTAGGTACTGCATCTGGGCCTGGAGTTTTCCAATCTGAGGCTTTTCATAACTTTGTTTCAATCTATCTGGCTGTTACTTCATCCCATTTCATATCCTGTACCTTTAAACTTTTTATTCTTTCTTTTACTTCTTCTATCCATTTAGCATCTTTGTTATGTTCCACAGGATCTTCATAGATACTTCCAAAATGTATCTATTTCTTCTTTTTTGGTGGTCTGTCAATTCCTTTTACCTTGTTTCCCAGTTCTCTATAAAACTTTTTTGGGTCATCAATAAATTGCTTATTTTATACTTTTCCTTTATATTTATCTGCGTATCTTCTACGTTTTTCCACTTGTACTGAAATTTTTAGTTTATTTGTGATAGTGCATGACAGATTCTGACCTGTTCTAATACTGTGCATTGCTTTTATCACATCTATCTTTCTAAGTATTTTTGTTGCTCTATTCCCTCTTCTATACTCTTCTAACAGTAACACTTCTTGTCTTAGTTACTTTATAGTTTTCTTTATTTGAAACTTTCATGATGGTATCTGATTTCTCCCTTTTCTCTCCCTCACTACAATGTGTTCTTGTGATAGAACTTCATCAGTTATTAATTAGCTGCACAGTAATATATCCTGTTTACTTCTGTTATATCGCATGGATCTCTATGGACAGTCCTAATTATTGTGTTCATTTGTTTTATCAAACTTCTGACTTTTTCGGCTTTATTGACCTTCTGCAGTCTATTTCTTTCATTGATCTTAATATGTCTATCTATCTCTATTAGGTTAAGCAACTCTTCTCTTAGCTCGTTTTCTTCTAAACTGAGGGCACATTTTTTGTTTTCCATTTCCTGTGGGCATTTTATAGAAAGTTCTATTGCATCTTCCTGTGGCACATTCGCTTCAATTTCATCCTGTGCCATCCATTGCTCTGTCATATGAGAACTCCCTGGCCTATCTATCACTCCTCAACATTAACTGTGTCAGAGTTTCCACAGTTTCCTGTTCCTTCCCTTGCCATCCAGCTTCAAGCGAATGTTTATACTCATTTCCTGTGGAAGGCTCCAAAATATCTTCATATGGCACCTAACCAATTGCTTCCTGTTCCACTGGTTTCCCCTTGATTTGGAGTTCCATTGCTCGATCCTTTTGTGGTGCTTTCTGAATTAGATTTTCTACACTTAATCCTTCACTTTGGAGGTACTCCATAACCTCAGTTTCTATTTCTTTAACTCCTCCATTACTGATCTCCATTTCTACATTTCCTCTTTGTCTTCTTATTTTTTGTATTGTAAAGCTTTCCATGTCTGGATTTCTTTGCCTATATTTCTCTTCAAATATCTTTGGTGCTGCTCTTTTTGTATTGGTTAGTTTCGCTTTCTCCTTTGCAGAGATATTACACCATATTAACTCACTTTTCCTTTCTCATGTCCGTATTTCTTCTGCAGACATTTCCTGATTTTCCTGTTTCTCTTTACATTGGAGACTTGTTCCATCATGCTGTGATGTAACCTGTGTTAGACCTTCTACATCAAATTCTTCACTTTGCAGGCACTCCATAACTTCAACTTCTACTTTTTAACTTCTACTTTACTAATCTGATTGTCTACATTCCCTCTATGTGATATTATTTTTTATTGTGAAATTTTCTGTCTGGATGCCTTTGCCTGTATTTCTCCTTGAATATGCTTGGGGCTGCTTTCTTTATGTTGATTAATTTGGCCTTTCCCTTTGCATAAATATTATACCATATCAAGTCTGTCTTTCTTTCCCATGTCCATATTTCTTTTTTATACTTTTCAAAAATATCTAGGTTTTGTTGTTTATATTTTCACACTTCCTTAGATGCTTCTTTTTCCAAACAGATCAAAGTTTCTTGGTCTATATACTGTTTTTCAAAAATCTGTTGTATTAATGACCACAAATTTTTATTTGAAGCTTCTGACAGTTTTTCTTGTGAAGTATTTTTCTTTCCTCTAATTTATCTCTTAATTGTTTTGTATATCTTGTGTCTGGAAATTCTGGGATTTTTGCATAATAGTAACAATATATTGTTTCTTTCTTATCCTCAATAGTCCACTCTATCGTCTTTATGGCTCTTCTTTGGTCTATCAGTTTTTGTGATTTTTGTGGAATGCTCCTTCCTTCTACAATGGTGGGGGGGGGGGGCATACTCCCCCTAGGCTTGGTCTGGCCTCATTGTAGGAATGTTTCCATATTTTGAAGATTCTACACTGTAATTTTTTTCCAGTCCTGGCACCAGTTTGCCTACCAGGATTGGGCACTTTTTGTCCTGGGTCTTGTGCACCCAGCTTTCTTTTTTTAGTTTTTGACCTACTTCTGTCCATGATATATGCTATATAAATACAGTCTATATATCAGTGTCACCTTGGAGAGATTTGTAGAAAACAGGGTCCACCTTGTGAAGGTACTAACCAAGACTTGAGGATGAATTCAGTTTCAGCAATACTACTCTCCTTTGCTTGCTGACTTTTCATCTCTCCATTCAGACTCCTTTGTTTCTGTGTGAGTTGATCAATGTGCCGGAAGCTCTGATCTAGACTGTTATGAAAAATCAGGGATGTTTATATTCATGAGTGCAAGAGATCCTTGCAATATTTACTTATCTTGTCCGAATCCTGCACTGATTCAGTCATGTTGCCAATATTTAGGGCAGAAAATGAACCATACGCCTGGATCCCACTATACTGAATGTTTCTTTCTATCTCTTTACTTTAATTCTTATTCAAGACTAGCAGAGGTGTGAACCATGGAGTGAACTACAAATTCTTTTCATTATCGTTTTTTTATTCTTTTATCCTACAGGTCTGCACATGACTACTTATCTGTAAGCAACTATTCCTCCCAATGTCTCCTCCTTTTATAACTCATTAATTCCTTGAAAAGGGTAAACATCAAGGGTACACTCGTAGTCCGGTGCTTTAACACAGAGGACTAAGGCTACGAGTTGATGACAGGGTTCATCTTATAGTTCTAGGTTTGATTCTATCAGTTTCCATTTGCATATTGTGTGACTCTGACCAGGTCACTTAACCAAACAGTGTCCTTGAAACATTAACACGTATGCCTATAGGGCTTACCCAGTACACACCAAAAAAAAAAAAAAATAGAACCAATACACTGTAGAAGTGGAGATTTCATTTTCTAACCTACTCTCCCCCTCCACCACACCCCATCTGAGCTTCAGAGGGTGCTGTAAAGGCATCCTCTGTATGTCCTTCCTTTCTCTGAAGCCTGTTTTAAGTCCAAGGTAATGGAGCTTCTACCCTTTGCAGATATCAGCAGGACAGCACTGACAACCATAGTGTCTCATTGCATTAGCATGCGGATGAGCTGGTCAGTATGGTCAGTAGTTCTTTTTTGCCTTCTGTAGCTAGACTGTCTGGTACCTAGACTGAACCTTGGTCATCTGTGGCACAGGAAAATTCCTATACCTGGTATAACAGATATGTATGTTTCTCTACAGTTTACAGTAAGAAGTGCAAAATAAAAAAATATATATTGCTTTTATAAAGGCACCTTAAATGAGAATTTAAATTGCAATAGAAAAGCATTTAAAAGTTCTCTTAGAACTACAAGAAGTATCTATACATTTTAAAACAGATAAAAGCTAAAAAAATAATGGACTGGATAAATGATTTTGACAAAATAAGTAAACCAGTGTTAACTCCTGCCTCTGCACAACCACAACTGCACAGCTAGCCAAATTATAATACCATAAAATTAGACTTTAAAGAAATTGCCATTTTGATTTAAGCTAAAACACAGTCTCTCACATGCGATGTCATGGCACTGACCAGCTCTGGACTACTAGAGGAACAAGGACAGTGAGATGGTAGAAACAAGACTGATTAATCATAAACAGATGTCTTCTAGAAAAGAAAAAAAATGTCACTGCACCCTATGTATTCTACCAGGGGGAGAATTTGCTAGAGTGCATAGCTGAGAAGCATACAGCTAGGGTTTTGCAATGCTTTAATGCACTTAATTAAATACAAACATTTTGAAACAGTGTCAGGATAAACTGGCAGACCAGAGCTTTCCTAACATAATACTGATCCTGGCATAAGAAATAATCACAGCATATTATTGTCTCAACTCAACGCCTGCACCATGACCTGCAAAAAAGTATATATAATAATTAAAGTTAATTACATACTGGTGACAATAAGGAGCTCTAAAAAATGTGCCAAAGGCACATCAAAACTCAGCTCTTGGCTTGAAAAAAAATGGATGGCTGTTTGGTGACTTGAATTTTGAATTCTTAGAATTTTGAAGGGGAGAGTACCTAGTGAGAAAGTAGTTTTTGCTGTCATAGGTGTCTGTAATCTTCCACTTATCATGCATTTAAGAGCTAGACTAGCCCGGTCAGTCTGGCCTCTTCTACTATTAAACTTTATTTCTATGTTAGCACACTGAAGAGTGGAGTGAATATATTACAGAGCTGTGAACCAGGCTTTAAAAATCTACCTCTGTAACTAATATTGCTCATTGCCTTCTGTGCTATTTTCCTTCCCAGCGTTACTATGGCTATCTAGACACATTACAAAGTTATCTCTCTCTCTCTCTATATATATATATATTTGTTTAAGACTTTACCATAATGATAGTGCGATAGACGTCCTCTTCTCTGTTGCAGTATTCTTTACATGAGGAAGTTGCCTGCCAAGGCGACTTGGCCAGTATATCAAAGTATTTTACTACCACAGGGTGCGTGGTACATCTGATGTAGGCTACTATCGACATAGGCCATAAAGGAGACATACACATGCACCATCCTCAGAACTGAAGCCCCAGGCAGAGACACAGTCCAAGGGAAAGAAGATCAATGCATCCAAGAACAGAAGGAAGTGGGGGAGGAGGGTGGGACAGAATACTGCAACAGAGAAGAGGACATCTACCTTTATGGCAAGTTCTTACACAACTAATGTATGCCCTTCTATTCATCTGTTGCAGTATCCTTTACATGATGAAGAATACAAACGCTCATGCAGAAAGAGAGGTGAAGGTGGCAGGTGAATTTTCCAGGAATCCATGAAGAATGGCCTGGCAAACTCTGCCCTGAATATGGGGATAGAATCCAGTTTATAATGCTTTGTGAAGGTGTGTACAGATGTCCAGGTAGCTGCTTCTAGGATGGCGGTAGTGTCCAGCCCTTTTAGGAATGCCCTGAGAAAGACACTGCCCTTGTAGAGTGAGCTTTGACTGTGCCAGGAAGGGCTTTACCATGGTGGGCATAGCAGAATGAAATGGATATGGAGATCCAGTTGGGTTGGTCTGTTTGGACACACGCAATCCCAGATCCCTGGGGAGATATGATATAAACAGTTGGTCTGATCTTCTAAAAGGTTTGTTCTTGTGCAGGTAAAACCTTAAGTGTCTGTGTACATCAAGTGCATAGGACCCTCTGACTATTGTTTTGGGGAGAGGGCGAAAAAGGGTTGGGAGGTGAATGGCCTGGTTTAAGGGTAATTCATTAACTACCTTTGGCATGAAAGAAGGGTTAGTGCAAAGGGAAACCCTGTCTTTGTGGAAGGACAGGAAAGGAGGAGAAGGCATAAGAGCTAGTAATTCTGAAACCCATCTGAAGGAGGTAATAGCCACCAGGAGAACAGTTTTCCAGCTACAGTGTTTGATGGAGCTGGAAGAGGCTGCCTCAAAAGGCACTTGAGTCAGTTTCTCTAGCACAAAGTTAAGATCCCGGGGGCTCTACATGTCTCCTGGGAGGTCTAATGTGTAGGATGCCTTTAAGAAATTGTTTGGCCTCAGACCTGGAAGATAGACAGGGCAAAAGTGGCAGACAAGCAGAGATAGTTGACCAATGTGCTTTTATGGAGGAAAAAGCTAAGCCTGCATTAAGCAGTTCACACAGATATGACAGAACCATAGGGGGATCCATTATAAGCAGGTCCAGGTTTCTAGCAAGACACCAAAGGGAAAATCTCTTCCATTTCAAAGGTAAGATTTTCTGGTATTTATTTTCCTGGCCTCTTGCAGGATTTAAAGCACGTCCTCAGAATAAAGGTGTCAGAAAGGAATCAGGGTTCTATCAGTCACAGTTGAAGGGTTTCCCATTGCAGGTTGATGAGTGAGGCTTGTTCTATGTAAGTCCACTCTGTGAGGTAACTTGCAATGATTGCCCTTGGCTAGATGTAGAAGAAGGGGGAACCAGTGCTATCTTAGCTAATAGGGAGTAACCAGAAAGATTTTTGGCTTGTCCTGTTGAATTTTCAGCAGGACTTTCGGCATGAGTGGTAGGGGAGGATATGCATACAGAAATTTCCCCTTCCAAGTGATTGATAGAGCATCTACTTTCCATGCCTGAGGATGTGGTTCTCTGGCACAGGATTTTGGAAGTTGTTTGCTCAGAGGGGAGGCAAACAAATCTATTTGTGGAATACCCCACTAGTGAACAATGTCCAGGAACACATCCCTGTGAAGCATCCATTCATTGGTCTGTGTTATAGACCTGTTCAGTGTGTCTGCCACAGAGTTCTGGTTGGAAAGGATGTAAGCCACCTGAAGAGACATCCCTAGTAGGAGGGCTAGTTCCCAAGCCTGTAAGGCTAGTCTGCAAATGAGGTAGGATCTTGTCTCCCCCTGCTTGTTTATATAGCACAGAATAGTCTTATTGTCTGTGTACATATGCAACCTTCCTGGTCACAGTAGAGGTTGGAAGGACTATAGGGCAAGGATCAGTGCCTTCATCTACTTTACATTTATGTGGTCTTTCCTCTGTGAGGATGTCCATTGACCTTGAACTGTGTGAGTGTCCAGAGCTGCTCTTCAATCTGTGTATCAACCTGTGTATGTGTGATGCATCCGTGTACAGGTCTTGAGTTGGGGGCAGTGGATGAATGGGAAGTCCTGGATTTATGGACAGGTGTCTTATCCACCACTGGAGCTTCTTCTTGAGGCAGGGTAGAAGTGGGATTTGAAATTCCAGTGGGTGGGCATGCTGAGACCACACTGATTTCAGAAACCACTGGAATTTCCTCATGTGTAGCCTTGCCAGGGGAAGCATGGGGATGGTAGAGGCCATCAGACCGAAGATTCAGAGAAACTGTCTTGCAGACAGGAGATTGAGGGGAGGATCTCTGAAAAGAGAGAAATCTCCTGAGCCTTCTGGAGGGGGAGGGGGGAGAGACACCATCATTTTGCTGATTTGAAATCTGCACCCCAGAAAGACATGGTCTAGGGATGGGGCGAGTGTAGATTTTTTGAAGCTAATGGTGAATCCCAGGCTTTGCAAAACAGCTATGGCTGAGCAGAGAACTTTTGTTCAGTTCCTCTGGGGATTTGGCTTGAAACAGAAGGTTGTCTAGGTTGGGGAAGATTTGAATGCCTTGGAATCTGCAGAAGACGAACAAAGGAGCTAGGCATTTTATGAAAACTCTTGGAACCATAGAAAGTCCAAAAGACAAGGCAGAGAATTAAAAATGCCAGGAGCACACAGAAAAACATAGGAATTTCCTGTAATTAGGATGAATGGGGATATGGAGATAAGCAACCTTGATGTCTATGGATGCTAGGAGGGCCTGAGGGAGGATAAGAGGGAAGAGGGTTTGGAGAGTTAGCATTTTACAGGAGAGTACTTTCAGATAGTTGTTGAGATAGGAGAGGTCTGGGATGGATCTCCAAGGTCCTTCCTTATTGGAAACCAGGAACAAGTAGGAATAGAATCCTTTTCCTTTCTGAGCTGGGGGCATGGGCTGGATTGTGCCCTGTTCTAACAGGTTTTGCAGAACTGGGGAGAAAAGAGGTTTTTGTTCTTTTGGAGGTTGAGGGATACCCCTGAAGAGAGGTACTGTATGCCAGACCATCTATTCTTTATGATGCTGAGGACCCAAGAATCTTGAGTGATGTTTTCCCAAGTTGGAAGGGATAGAGTGAGCCACAGGGAGAGGGGAGAGGTGCCATAATTGCCTGAGAAGTCCGGCAGAAGAGCCCATCCTATCAGGAAAGGGCTGCTAAGCCAACTGGGGGGAGATGAAGGAGAGGAAAACTGATGTGTTTTCTTGGACCCCTTGGGGGGTTTTGCTTGGGGAGTACTGGATTGCCTGCGTACAACGACCTGCTTCTAAGGGTAGTTCCTGTGAAATTTAGGCACAGGACAGACCAAGAAATGTTTAAGGTCTTTTAGCTCCTTGTTCTTTTCTTGCATGGATTTGAAAGGTTTGGCAGAGGGTTTGCCAAATAACCTGGTGCTGTCCACGGGGTCATCCATAAGCTTCTCCTTTATGTCCTCAGGGACCTGAAGCCTTAATCAGGCAGACCTTCTAAGAGCAGAAGAAGAAGCTGCAGCTCATGAAGTGGCCTCTACTGAATCGTAGCTGCATTTGATCAAATGTCTGGCTACCTGAAAGAATGCAGCAATAACAGAGGATGCCAAGGCATTGTTGTCAAAGTCTAGCATATCTGACACTATCTTGGAGAGCTGTGGCATGAATTCCATATTGTGCTTGGTTATGTGGGTCTGGTAGTTCAGGGCTCTGAAAGCTAAAGTAGCTGAAGTATAGATCTTCTTATCCAGCCTCTCCAACTGTCTGCTATCCCTGTCTGACAGGAGAAGGGAAGTAGAGGGAAGTGACCTGGAAGCCTTATCAGAGGATACTGAAATCACAGAGGGGTCTACCAGAGGGGCCTTGGAAAGGAAATTGCAATCCTAGACCACTTTGTAATACCTGCCTGACTTTTTTAGGAGCCAGAGTTTGAGAGACAGAGTGTGTAGAAGTGGAGTCAAAAGCATCCAGAAAGGTTGGTATAACAGGAGGAATGGCAGAAGGACTAGGATCTGTACTTGCAGAAGGTGATAATAACATTTTGGACCTCAGACATTTGTGAGCTGTCCCATTTAAAATGATCTCTCATCTTTGAGTTGGCCTCACCAAAGGACATCTCTTCCATATGGGATTCTGTCCCATTTGAATCTTCCTCAGGGAAAGCATGGTCCAAGGGGGAAGGGATTTGGGATAAGTAGACCAAAGAATCACTATCCTCATCAGCTGAGGAATCTTCCTCTGAAGTGAATTCTGCCCTGGTCCTTTTTTAAGGAGAAGAAGACCAGGCAAGAGGGGAAACTGGTTGAATGGAGGGAGGTCTCAGTGCCATGAAGGTCTTGAAGAATCCTTATGCAAAATTCTGCCACTCCTTCTGAGAGTCTGAAGGGGAGAGGAATGTTTAGTTTTTTTGTTTTTTCTTTGCTGGAGTATCTATCCAATGCAAAGAAGGAGGGCTGGACTTAGGCCTGCATTTGACCAGATCTTACTCAACATCCTCTCTCACTACAATCTGGGTTCCTCTAGGGCCTTCAGACAATTTGATTGTAGGTTTACCATGACATCCGGAGCCGATGTCTGTGAGGCCTCTCTGGACATGCCTGTGTCTGGTTCTAAGGTGACCTGTAAAACGGGCTCGGCTTGTGGACCCAGATCTGCGTTGGGGCATGTCTCTGAGCTCTCATGTGCTTTGAGAGTGACGTTCATTGGGAGAGGTGCACCTTCTGCTTTGGGGCTAGGTTTTTTGCCTTCCGCTTTGTAGGTTCAGTTGTAGGGTCTGAGGAACCTTCCATCATGATTTTAACTTACAGCTTAAGCCATTGATTTTCCAAGTAGATATTGAGGGATGTAGCTGACTACTGAGGGTCTTGGGCACAAAAGATTGACAAATTGAATAGTTTTTAAGGTTGTGGTGGGACGAAGAAAGAAAATGCACTGTGAATGACTATCCTTGTGTGGAATTTCTCTTTCACAGTCACACTTCCTTTTCCTGGATGACATTAACCTCAACCAAAAAAAGCAGTAGCAAAAGACAAAAATATTCCCCAATGGGGTACTTATCTTTATAGGAGAAAATGATTCCAGCAGCAGAGAGAAGTCCAGGACTAGTGATCTGACTGGCGGCAAAGAAGTTCTGAGGATGGTGTGTGCGTATGTCTCTTTTATGGCCTACGTCTGATAGTAGCCTACGTCAGACGTACCACGGACCCTGTGGTAGTAAAAGACTTTGATATACTGGCCAACGTCAGGTTGCTTTGGCAGGCAACTCCCTCATGTAAAGAATACTACAACAGATGAATAGAAAGACACATATATATATATATATATATATGTATATATATATATACATATATATATATATATATATGTGTGTGTGTGTGTGTGTGTGTAAAGTTGTACCAGCTTGTAAATATGGCTTGGTCTCTATTTTATACACTTCCTGCTTTCTAACCCATGTATATATTTAGAAATTATGAATGGTGCAAATTAACTATTTTATGCACTTCCTGCTTTCTAACCCTTGTATATCTTTAGAAATTATGAATGGTGCAAATTAACAATGTCTTTCAGAAATTTAGACCAACATTTAACATTAATAATTTCATTACTCAATTAGGAACAGACTACAGAATTAGTAAGTATTCATTCACGACCACCAACATTTTGCTGCTGGTAATTTTTCAGATAGGCACACATTAAAACACATGCAGTTTACTGTATCACTCTTCTGATGGAAGCAAACGGTTTAATAATACATTTAAGTCTCTTGATGTAGCAGTGACTATGAATTGTTCTATATCCCCACCTGCATTGAACATCCACTAAGGTTCTTTTATAAGTATCCTGTGCATGTTTGAATCTCATTTGTCTTTCAACCCAGGACTCCTCACAATCCACAGATTTGTAATTTCTTCAGTTAAATACCTCATTCCCTCTATTGCATTCCCCAGTTTCGGTATCTGATTTCCCCCTCAGTAGTATCCACATTTTCATTTTTCATTTAAGAGATGTTTGCGTACGATATTGGTATAGTGTGACATATGTCTATCATTTAGATCCTCTGATAGTCTTTTCAGCTAGCTTTGTGGAAGTCTTCTACTCTGTTTTGCAAACGTTCTAGTTAACAAGTTCAACAGTTTATGCTTGTTACCCTGATATCCTCAGTTCTGCTTGTGCTCTTCTCAGTGGCAGGTTATAAAAGGGACATTTTAGGTAACTGCTCAGGGCCAACAGCTCCACTGGGGACCATGGCCAGCCAACAAAATACTTTTATTTTATAAAGATCTGTTGCACTCTAATTCATTTAGTTAGCTTGTGTGTTGAATATGAAAGTTGTAAAGCAACCGTGTATATATTTGTAGTTTTATTTTACAAAGAATGTTAAATGATAGGTGTTATAACTATTTACCTCTGCATACTCAGTGTGTCTGCTATTTGCATTTGCCCAGCATAGACTGATGACACTGTTCATCCAGGTGTTTTATTTATTTACTTATTTATTTTTTAAGGAAAGAAATACTTTATCATTTAAAAATAAAGAAATTTCCCATGGCGATCCCATGTAAAGTCACACAGCTTTTTGTATTTTTCCTTCCCTTGATTCATTTGGTTGCCACTAGAGGTAGCAACATCCTTGACCTGGTCATTATTAACATGGGCAACCATTGCTCTATACCAATAGTCAACTCCTCTCTGATTAGATCCGACCACAAACTAATTACCTTGGAAATCCACATCCATCCCAACCCCCAGCCCCCGCAAAGGTAACCACCATGAAAAACATCTCCAAAGCTAACTTTGGGCTCCTAAAAACAGAAGTGACTAACTTCATGGCACCCATGAAATTGGAGAACAGCTGCATGACTGCCGAATCATACACTAATGCCCTGTACGAACACGTACACAAATGCATGGATCTCACCATACGCAATAAAACCGAGACACTCTCCTCCTAAAAAAGGAAGCCAATCTGGTGGTCTCCTGCCATAAACAAACTCTACAACTGAAGGAGGAAACTGATGTGAAATAAGGTGAAGTCCCAAGACTGGAAAAACTCCCTTATCAGCCTCAACAAAGAGTTGAGATCCCTCATCAAATCCTCTAAAGCTAGCTATGAAAATAGAATTGCAGCAGATAGTAAAGACAACCACAAGGCCTTCTATAGTTATGTAAAGAATCTCCATGGCAATACCCAGATTTGCCCAGAGCTGTTGCACAATGGCACTTCCTATACTGAGCCAACAAATATTGCCAATATACTGGCCCACAGATTCGGTGGCAACTTTACCCCTCTCCCCCCCTAAAGGACCAATCACAATACCAGTAGATTGCCAGACACCCAGTATTACTGTTGCACAGGTTAAAACAACACTGTCCAAGGCCAAGAATACAGCTTCTATGGGACCTGACAATATCCCTGGCTGTGTTCTACATGAACTACAGAGTGAATTGACACCTTACCAGTGTGCCCTGTTCAATCACAGCCTCACCTCAGGCTTTTTCCCTATCAAATGGCATACTGCTACAGTCATCCCTCTCCACAAAGGAGGAGCAACTACAGACCCTGGTAATGATCACCCCATTAGCCTGATAAGTCTGATATGCAAAGCTATTGAACGCATCATCAATAAACAAAGATATAAAGTATCTCCAAACTCTGGATCCCACACAGTTTGGTTTTGTGAAGGGTAGATCATGCCTGCTCAACCTGGTCAACTTCTTTGAGTCAGTCACCAGAGCTGTGGATGAAGGCAAGGTGGTTCATACAGCCTACTTTGATCTGGTCAAGGCCTTTGATACCATTCCCCACTCAGGGATCATAGAAAAACTCACTAAGCTAGGCATCAACCCCTATATCACTAGGTGGGTTGCAAACTGGCTCACAGAGAGAACCCACAGTGTGAAAGTAGCTGACTCCAAGTCAGACTCCCAACCAGTCATGAGTGGAGTCCCACAGGGTTCATTCCTGTGTCCTCTCCTTTTTGGTATCTACTTCTCTGAAGTCCAGGCCAACACGAATGGACTCTGGTTGACAAAGTTCACAGATGATTGCAAGTTGGGAGCCATAATTAACTCCCCAAGTGAAGTTGATATCCTACAGAAAGGCCTCACTGATATCAACAACTGGTGTCAATCATGGCCTTAAGCTCAATGCCAAAAAATGTGTCATCATCCCCTTTGGGAAAAACCCAGTTCCCATGAATTACCACATCGACGGTAGTCCACTAAACACAGAAGGCATCATAAGAGATCTGGGAACAAAGGTTGACAGCAACCTCTCTTTTGACCATCACATTGCCACTGTGGTCAGAAAGTCCTATGTGGCACATCTCATTACTAAGGGTTTGGTATCCAGGAAGAAACAGGTCATTGTCTCCCTCTACTCTTCCCCCATTAGGCCAATCATCGAGTACAATACCCCATTTGGCATGTACCTCACTAGACACCTGCAACAACCGGAGAGTCCACAAAAGTAGCTCACAAAGAGGATCCTAGGCCTTAAACACTTGTCCTATATGGACAAACTCAAAAAACTCCAACTATTCTCTGTCTCATATCGCCTACTTAGACGCAATCTCTGCTTGACTCACAAAGCCATGTCTGACCCAGCTCTGTTAGAAATGCTACATCTAAAGAAATCCCAATCCCTGCACACTACACACTCCAGAGACCTCAGCCTCATTACCACAATCATTAGAACAAGCTGGAGGGACAGGTTCATAACCCAGAGACTGTCCATGCTATGGAATAGACTTCCCGTACATGTCAAGCGGAGTGCCTCACTGGCCCTCTTCAAGAGAAATATTGATGAGTGGATGGCAAATAGAAAATTCACCCTGAGGATCACTCCAGTGGCTCTATTCGACAGAGGCACTGGGAACTAAGGTCGGGTGGCATGATGCCAGGGTAATCCTATGCACTAGGCTTGTAAAGGCTCCAGGGCCATTAGCCTAGTACACACCTATGTACCTATGAACCTATAAGAATGTTAAAAAGTATATTAGACAGTTGCAGACTGATGGTTTAAAAGTCCAGCAGCAGAGAAACTAAAAACTAAGAGAGCATGAGTATTTATGCATGGTTGAAAACAAATGTGTGTAGGGGAGGAGAGAACCAGTGTTTTGAAAACTGCCTTGTCAGTGCTAGACAACAAATTAAGACACATCTTCTTCTCTGCTTCTATTACCCTAGTCATTTATCCTGCCATCCCATAAACCCTTTCTTTTGTCATCTCATGCAAGCTTCTAACATCTTTGACATGAGATACAGGAACATCCAGCTTCACCCAATGTTTGTAGACTATCCTACGTTTGTTCAATATTCTTTCCTGGAGTTTCTACACATAAATATATAGAGTAGTAACTTTCCCATTTACTATCTCTTTCTATGTACTTCACAAGACCGTACACTTCTCCAGGCTATGTATTTTCCATGGCTTTCAACACTATTCCATGCACATGTTCGTGATTTGTACTCTCCATTCATAGATGACTAAAGTCTTTTACTAGCTCCTTGATATGCAACGGACCAGCATCTCCTTTTATATGATGTGCAACCTCTGCTACTACTATTGCTTCTGTACCAGGCTGAACATAAATTACCAAAGATCTCATATGTTTAAACAACTTTAATAAGTAATCCAAATTAATAAAGACAACAATAGCAAAACCAGTGTGCCTAGCTGAAATGCCAAGAATCTTCTAAAATGCACAGCACAACACAGCAAAGATAACAATGATATGAGATGACTGAGAAGTACTTTGCACTGGAAGTTTTTTGCATGTTATTTAGACATCTTTTAAACACAGTATTCTAGCTAATCCTCAAATATCCAGGATGCAATAACCCCCAGAATGTTCTTATGGCCAAAGCTCCTAATATAAGATCTTCCACCCGCTCCCCTTACTCTTGCCCTCTGACTTCAGCTTCATCATCTAAAGAATGCAACTTCTCTAGCTTCCTTCCAGTTCCACCTCCAGTTCTGTCCCCTTAGTCAGTATATCCATATGTCACTGCAGGACACTCTGTTATCTCTCCGCTACACTTTTCTCTTTACACCTCTACTCTTACTTTATACTTAAGCTACTTATATCCTGCTTTTCTTACTTAACCTGTTATCCAATTTCCCATCTCTGTCTCTTCTCCTGCTACTATACTCCCTACTATGTCTAATCTTTGCTCTCTTTGTTGCTATACTCCCTACTGGTGGCTAACTTGCTCACAGCTCAACTGTATAAAGCAAAAAATGCAATCCCTGCTAACAATGTTCACCATTATGTAATGCATCCACCTAAAACTGTAAAAGATGTGTTCAGTCTATGTAAATATGTTAAGTCTTAATCTTGAATGCTATGTTACTAGTCAATGTTAAGTTTGGTACTATCTATGTACATTTGAATGCTTCTGTATACACCTTATATTTTGCTTAAAATTTAACAGTGGAGCTTTACTCCTCGGGCCTCTGCTGAAAATGGACATGCATCCAGTTGGACTTTTCCGGTCAACAAATATAAAATAAAAATAAATAAAAATACATTTTTATTGTAAGAAAATTATGGTTCATTAACACTTGTTTTGAAAACTTAGAAGTTGTATATCGTTTCACTGTAGAACATTTGTAAGGGAAAGGACGTTAGTGCACCTTTTGAATTTCAATGGCTGGGATTCATCAAAAACCAATAGCACAATGCACTATGCTAAGATACACAGTGAACAGTGACATGTAAGGTGAGGCCAGTTCAGAGACTCTAGTAGTAAAATAGCATGGTCAGAATCATATGCAAATGACTGTATAATATAGAAATCAGCAATTATAGTAATGAGAAAAATTGCATATGTAAATGAGTGTAAGCACCATTGTGGAGTGTTTCAAAACTATATAAAATTGCATAATAAACGTCAGGCAGCACATTTGTACACCATCATTTCTTGTTCAACAGGGGCAAAGAGAAAGAGACTTCACTAAGATGCTAGGAGTGGCATCTGCATTATTTGAAAGCTTATATTAGGGGCCATTATTGCAACCAGTGTCTGCGTCTGTACACATTGGTAGCCTCCATGTCACAGACTGAACATATCTAACCTGCCATCATGGCCACAACATGGAGATGGTCAGATGCTATCATGTGGACAGGGATACCATATGGGAGCTGTAGTCGTGCTGTCCTCACATGGAATTCCACAGTATGTGCTGAATACCAATCCCTGTGGACACAACAGTATGTGAATCACTGTCCATCCTTGTTACTGGATCCATGGACAGACAGAGATAGCACTATTCAGGTTTTCTATGGAATAACCTATTTCCCTGGGAATCTAGGGGCCATTGATAGCAATCACATCACTATCAAGGCCCTGCCTGATTCACATGACTGGTATGACAACTAGAAGGGTATCCACTCCATCAACCCTCAGGTGGTGTGCACCATGCAGGGAATTATATAAAATGCATCGGTGTGCCATTAAGGCAGATGACATAATTCCCAAATCTGGTACACATCAGACCCATATCTGCAATTTATGTGTGTGGTGTTGGTGATGGTGGGATTTCCCACAGATACATCTTACTGGTGATGCAAGATAAGCATTGGAGCCATTACTCATAATACAATACAGAACCCACAGATCACAGCTGAGATGAAAAATTCCACAATATTCCAGACCCACAACATCCTTGAGCATTTGCTTGGATTGCTGAAGGTCAGTCTTCTGCTATCTAGGCTCCTATGGTGGCATGATTCAATATGCTCTGATGACCTATCACAAGATATCACCAACATGGGGACTCTATGCTCCAGACCAGAAGTGTATCCCTCACTGGTAAGATCAGACCATAAACTAATCTCACTAGATATTCACATCCTGATCCCAGCCCCTGCCCAGAAAACCACAGTGAAAAACTTCTCTAAAGCAAATTTCACACTCCTCAAAACCGAGGTGGAATCCTTCAAAGCCCCCGGGCCTGTGGAAAGCACGGCCCAGACCGCAAAATCCTTTATAAACGCATTCTATGAACACCTTCAGGAATGCATGGATCATGCAATCCCAAATAAAACCAAGACCCAATCCTCCAAAGTTAGGCGTCCTGTCTGGTGGACCCCAGCCATAAACAAACTATACAATAGAAGGAGGAAGCTACTACATGATAGAGCAAAATCCCAAAAAGGGAAGGCATCTCTGATCAGTATTAGCAAAAAACTACGGGCACTCATAAAATCGTCTAAGGCCAGCTTCGAGAGAAAAATTGCACAGGACACTAAGGATAATCACAAGGCTTTCTTTAGTTATGTTAGGAACCTGGGTGGGAATTCCCAGATATGCTCAGAATTAGTCCAAAATTACAAAAAATACACTGAACCCACAGACATTGCCAACATCTTAGCTGACAGGTTCAGCACAAACTTCTCCCCCCCTTCCCCACCAAAAGGGCAAATATCTATCCCAGCAGAGTGCTGCTCCCCTGACATCTCAGATGCTCAGGTAAGAGCCGCCCTCTCCAAAGCAAAAAACACAGCATCAATGGGACCAGACGGTGTGCCGGGCTGCGTCCTACATGAACTCCAAGAAGAACTAAATCCAAACATAAAACTACTGTTCAATCTCAGCCTTACTACAGCAACAATGGTCCCTCTCCACAAAGGTGGTGCCTCAATGGATCCTGGAAACTATCACCCCATAAGCTTGACTAGCTTGGTCTGCAAAGCTATGGAAAGGATCATCATGGACCTCATAAATAAAGATATTGGGGACCTACAGACACTGGATCCCACCCAGTTTGGCTTTGTTAAGGGCAGATCCTGCCTCTTAAACCTGGTCGATTTCTTTGAAACAGTCACCAAGGCCATTGACGAGGGGAAGGTGGTCCACACAGCCTACCTGGACCTCGCAAAAGCCTTCGATACAATACCCCACTCAGGCATTATAGATAAGCTCACCAGCTTAAATATAAACCCCTATGTCACGAGATGGGTTACAAACTGGCTCAAGGATAGAACCCACATGGTTAGAATCGCTGGAGCCATGTCAGACTCCAAACCAGTTACAAGTGGCGTCCCACAAGGCTCAGTCTTGGGACCTCTCTTGTTCGGTATATATTTCTCGAAGGTACAGGCTAACACGGAAGGACTGTGGCTGACCAAGTTCACAGATGACTGCAAATTGGGAACCATAATTGACTCTCCAGCCGACACAAGCATCCTACAAAAGGGCCTCATAGAAACAGACAACTGGTGCCAGAGCCATGGCCTCAAGCTAAATGCCAAAAAGTGTATAGTCATCCCCTTTGGCAAAAACAAAGTGCCCACAAATTACCACATAGGTGGTAATCCATTAAGTACGGAAGAAGTAATTAGGGACCTGTGGACCCAAGTTGATAGCAATCTCTCATTTGACAACCACGTGGCCAAAGTGGTTAGAAAAACATTTTATATAGCCCACCTAATCATGAAGAGATTCACATCTAGATCAGGGGAGGTCATCGTGCCTCTTTACTCATCCCTCATCAGGCCCATAATTGAGTACAATGCCCCTTTTGGGATGTACCTTACCAGATACCTGCAGCAACTGGAAAGACCCCAAAAGTACCTCACCAAGAGGATCAAAGGGCTCAAACAGATGCCATATGCTGCCCGGTTAAAGAAACTATAGCTCTACTCAGTGGCATACCGCCTGCTCAGAGGCGATCTGTGCCTGACGTATAAAGCCATGTCCAACCCAGAATTAATGGACATGCTGCACCTCAGAAAATCCAAATCCCCATCGAGCTACGTGCTCGAGAGACTTGAACCTTAGCAGTGAAATAAATAGGACACGTTGGAGGGCAGATTCATAACCCAGAGGCTCCCTTCACTCTGGAATAAAATCCCAGTCCAGGTTAGGCAGAGTCCCTCAATGACTCTCTTCAAGAGGAATCTTGATAAGTGGATGGGAGATAGTAGGTTTACCCCGGGTATCACTTCTGTGTCACTGTTAGACAGAGGCACAGTATACTAACCTCGAAAAAGGGCATAGTAAAATTCATTTAAAATGGGTGGTGAAAGCCAAACACACTCTGGCTAGGCTTATAAATGCCCTAGGGCAGATAGCCTAGTATGAACCTATGAACCTATGACCCTATACTGCACAATATGGTGCTATGCAGACAACAGAAGTTGGTGGTAGCCATTGAAAGACCAGAGAGAACACAGCAAGCAGAAGGTGGAGGTGTAGGAGAAGACTATGCAAAGCAAAAGGGAGGTGTAGTACACTGTGGCTCTGGCAAAGGGGGGTTCTGGTCCACAACAAAGATTAAAACTGATGCATATAATACTACACCTAGACTATGCTACACAGTGTAAGGACTAGCCATGCAGTGTATCACACATTATATAACTCATATAACACAGCCATAAAGGCTGCACAGAGACAGGAGTCAACAATGGGTACCTGGTGGAAGGGGGGTTAAGGAGGAGCTAATTATACAGTTCAGTGAGGGGTGATGCTTCCTGAGGAGGGCAAGTAGTCATATGTTGTGGGCATTAGATCAGTACTGGTTCCAAGTGACACAGCTGCTGCAAATGTCGTACTATATAGATGTGACTGTGACTGTGATGGGCATTATTGGATCTCAGGTGGGTAAAATGCGGACATGGGCATTCCTGGCCATAGGTAAGCCCCCTCCTAGGAATGGCACTGGGAACAACATCTTTTGGATAGATGATGATGAACTGCATGATTGTGACTGGCTGCCATGCCATGTTAATGACCATCACTTCAGCTATGCCTGCATGAATGACCATACCGTACATGCAAAGTTCACCAGTGGCAGATGATGGTGAGGAGGTAATGCTTCATGACATTGATCTCTCTAGCCTGTGATTTGTACCCACAATGGAGGCAGAGGAGGGGTCACCACAGAAATGACACTGGCATTGGCACATGCAGGCAGATGGCATCACAAAGACAGTGAGTGTACCCGAGTGCCTGTCCAACATGTCAATCATTTGATACCTACATTGTATGCCCTCATGTGTATAAGCACACAGGCCATGTAGTAAACCAGGATGCATGGATTGACTACAAAAAAGGATTTGACAGTATCCCACATTCATGGATAAAAGAGTGCTTAAAAATGTATAAGATACACCCTCCACTGACTGACTACATTACAGCGACCATAAGCATTGGCAGACCACTTTGAAATTAAGTTATGGTAAAAGACAAATTATTATTTCAGGGATAAAAATTCAAAGAGGGATATTCCAGGGTGACTCCCTGTCACTGCTGCTATTCTGTCTTGCCCTTAACCCATTAAGGTGCCTACTTAACACATTAGACCATGGCTACAATTTGGCTCCTAGAAAAGAGCAAAGTGTAAAGACCTCTCATCTTCCTTTTGTGGCTGATTTAAAACTGTATAGTTCATCAGATGAAGAACTGAAAGCACAACTGCAAGTGGTTAAAACGTTTTCAGATGATATAAGAATGTCATTTGGTCTTGATAAATGTGCAAAAGCAACCTTTAAAGCAGGAAAGCTGCAGCACCAAGAAAACATCAGTTTGGCACAGGAAAGTGATATAAAAGAACTTGGGCAAGAGGGAATGTCTAAATATTTAGGAATTAATGAATGATCAATAATAAAACATGAACAAATGTGAATAAAACTCAGTAAGGAATATTTCAGAAGGCTTAAATTAATACTAATAGCAGTACTGACATCTAGGAATAAAGTCCAAGCTATCAACCGATTCGCTCTTCCTGTCTTAACTTACAGCTGTGAAGTGATTGATTGGCCCCCAAAATGAGTTGGACAGGTTAGACAGGAAAACAAGAAGGATGCTTCATGCTCATCAAATGATTTATAAAAATCATTGCATAACAATATTATATATCCCACATTCTGAGGGAGGTATGGCCATCCTCAAAATTGATTACATGTACAGATCTGCAATCGTGGTACTGCACACGTATCTGCTAGCCTCACAAGACCCAAACATAGTGAAAGTTCTTAAACATGAGGAGAAAAATGCTAAGGTGATTTCCCTGGTTGGTCTAGCAGAAGCATATCGGTGTCAAGCAGGAAAGGAAATCAAACCAGAAGTAGATAAAAATCAGGCAGCAACTGAATGTGCCAAAAAACAAAAGAAAGAATCTAAGGTGAAGGATCAGATGAGAAGGCAAGAAATGTGGAAAATGCATAAATATAGTTGCAAGTATAGGAAGCTCTGGAACAACCTCATATTGATCAGTATAGAACACAGAAATGGTTAAGGAGAGGTGAATTTAAACCAAAAGATGAAAGGTCAATATTGGTGGCCCAAGACAGTGGACTACATACACGTTGGTTTACAAAGTCCATTGAACATGTTGGAGAAACAGACAAATGTAGGTTTTGTAAATAGAACTGGAAACAGTTGCACATCTTGTTGCTAGTTGTGACATACTAATGGCAGAAGGATTGTATACTGAAAGGCATAATAATGTGCCAAGACTGTTGCACTGGGGATTGTGCAAACATTATAATATTGAAGTAGCCGAAAATCACTGGAAACATGAGCCACAAAGCATCACAGAAAATGATGAAGTGTACATCACATGGGATCACCCATTTCCAATAGATAAAAAGACAGATGTGAGAAAACCAGATATAGTGGTCCATGAAAAGAAGGCAAAAGTAGCTTTGTTCATTGAAATCACTACACCCAGTGACTACAGTGTCTTATGTAAAGAGATACACAAATTCATAAAATATTAGGATTTGCAGATGGAAATGAGGGCAATTTGGAAGAAGAATTCTCAGACAACTCCAACAGTAGTAGGGGCAATGGGTCTTATAAAAAAGAATTTGCAATCATACTTGGATATGTTACCAATACATGTAACTCCGTATGAATTGCAGAAGGAGTCACTACTGGGCATATTGCGTATGCTGAGAAGAGCACTTCTAGCTGACATCAAAGATTGAAACAATATTGATTTCATGAACATTAATCATACTTTGACTTAGGAATGGGGTCCATTCCTGTCATGGTATTAGAAACCCAAAAGACTTGAAGAAATTAACTAGGGAGATAAACCAGACATCTTTGTAGTGACAGTGGTGTCACACATCTGTGCCTGGATGACTACTCAGTACTACTACTACTACATAATGCCCACTGTGATACTATGTTTGGGCAATGAGTGAAAGCCATGCCATTGATGTCCAATGGCCAACCACTTCTCAGTGCTGTCCCCATGGTCTGTGCCAGTGCCACTGCCAATGGTGGTACATGAGTAGTGGATGAAGGGTCCTCTTATGTAGGTATGCTAGGCATGAGATGAACTTCTATGCCTGAGGAAGGGGTGGGGTGGATTTCTCAGGTTCAGTGATTGTACATAGGTGGTAATGCAGCCTCCACAGTTACTATTTTTGGAAGATTTTTCTCTCTCCTGCATCATCCTATGGCTCCCTACCCAGTGCCCCACATCCATCACTGGTTCTGTCAAACACCTCATTTACCCCTCCAGACTATTGTCGGTAGTCATGGGGTAAATGCAGAACTTTAGGGTGTCCAGGGGGCTGAGCCATTCCTATCCACTTGGGGGGGGTCCTTATTTTTTAACTTGCCTTGTTACTCCCCCTCCCTTGGTTCCTTATAAGGGCAGTTGTGAAATGTGAATGTGCAGTGTATTGCCCTGCTTCTGCAGCAGTTCAGCCTTGTCCCCATGCTCTTCTTGGCCTACTTCTTCTAGTGTGATATCCCCAGACTCCACCAAAGATCACCAGAGGAGAAAACTGCATAATTGCCCACTCCCCAGAGATGATAATGGCCATCCTTCCCTGCCACTCCATCAGACACTTGAGCTGCTACCTGAACCCAGGTCAGTGTACCATAGTCAAGACTTTATCCCTCTATGATACTGTGCACCATTGTCATGACTTTATCCATCTATAATATTGTGCACCACAGTCGGGACTTTATCACACTATGCTACTATGCATCACAGTCGAGACTTTATCCCTCTATGTTACTGTGCGCCATAGTCGGGACTTTATCCCTCTATGCTACTGTGCACCATAGTCGGAACCTTATCCCTCTATGCTACTGTGCACCATAGCCGGGACCTTATCCCTCTATGCTACTGTGCACCATAGTCGGGACTTTATCCCTCTGTGCTACTGGAGCACCTACACAGTTGCTATTGCTGACACTGGCACTGTGCCCTCAGACTGTGCTCAAGTTAGGCTATCATCATGGTCAGGTTCTGAAATAGTACTGACAACAGGCATGACCTGTTCCATAATGGAGGACCCCATGATGGTAACAATGATAAATACCCATGTGTAAAACTGCTAATATGTGACAATCTCAATTTCCAGTGCTTCAACAACATTACAGGTACTGATGTATGGGGTATTGCAGACATGGCATGAAAACTTACTGTGTGGTGTGCGCTGTTTTGTCTTCATCCCAGACATACATCAAGGAGAAATGTGGGGGTTGTTCAACATCCATAAGCTCACAACACTGGTGTTTATCAAAATCACATTACTGACATACAGAAATACCAACCTGGTACATCCCTGACAGAAACACTGCATGGTGTGATCAGTCCAATACCCACATCCAGACCTCCACTAAGTATCAGATCCCTTTTACAGTTGAGTCAGGGACACTTGGAACTCCTCCATGTTTGTGATAGTGGTCTGCAATGCCTGGCATACCCAAGATACTCAAGTAAAATGAGCCACTTCCCAGTAATGATCTATTAAGGTCAGCATGAAAACAATCGTGATGTAACACACACCTTGTCTTCCAGTCACACATGTAATGTGCACAATAAAGCACAACAAATGTGTGCCCAACATACTCACCAGTTATCAGGTCTATATTCATAAAAACAGCAGTTGTGTACCACACCCAAATCACTGCTGCAGAGAGTGTGCATGTCAACACATCTCTCTGTGTCTGATGTAGCTACCTCTAACTGCTGTTTAGCCATGCATCAGACGGGCTGCTGATGTCTGGATCTGTACTCAGTCTGTATCCTGTCTGCTCTTGTTCATCATTCACCATCTCAGACCTTCTTGGGCTACTGAACCCCTCTCTGCAATTTGCTGAGGAACTACCCCCCCCCCACAAATAAGAATGTTAGACATACCCAATCACCCTCTCCACCTGCAGATGTAGAACACTTCTTTAATCTGTGGATCAATATAACCCTTTTCTTCAGAGAGTGAGTCACTAAACTTATGAACTATAGATAGCACTAAGACCAACACAGTGATGATGGCTGTTTATCTCATGATATTTCAGGGATCACAGTGCAGTTATTATGCTAAATTGGCACTGTTCCTTAAATGTCTTTGAACTGCACTGCTAACGCAGAATGCACACAGCTCTTCACTGCAGCTGCCCATGATAATGCACCGTAAACAGAAAAACAGTCTGCATTTGTCTGGATAGCTCATTAACATTGATGGGACCATGACCTTCTTGCATTTCACTGCAAAGCCTCTAGAAGCACCATGGCATCTCAATGCCATAATTGTCTATGCATTTGCAAGCTACTCTACAGGTGTGCATTACCTTATGTGGCCAGTCTGACTGTGAAACCCCCCTTCTTCATATACGTCTGTGGTGTTGCACAACACTGCATCACACTGCCTTGCCAGGGTGGTGAAGGATGCCACTGCCATTACTTACACTGGTGAGCCGTGTCAACATCTTTACAGTGACTTAAAGGGGTGCCAGTCTGACCTTCTCTGCCAATCAGTAGAAGAGGCTAGGGAAAGAGAGAGAGTTTTACAGAAAGTATAAGTACCTGGCAGTTATTTATCTATGTAAGCATTCTTGTACATCTATATGCAGTTATTAGTCATGATGGACAAGTTTTTTCCTCTTGTCTGTTTTTAAGCACATGATGACATAGCCGGCAATCAGTTGATATGCCATAGGAGGGAAGAGTCCCTGTCCAATCATCAGAGTACATATAAGGAATTGGTGCTATACTTGCAAATCTCTTAGTCTCCTAGTTTGCTGCACACATTTGCAGTATCAGTACTACTTCCAGCTTTGGTTTGTATGTCATATATCTTGTAACTACAAGAAGAAATGTTCTACTGTCGCTAATATCACCAGGCATTCCCAACATTGTCATGGTAAGACAGATGAGCCTAACAGTAGCTATGCCACCACAAGGATGGGTGTCACTGTCTGCTTTGGTACATGTGCAGTTAACTTTATTGAGTGTAACAACTGTATTCAACCATTTTGCCATTAATGCACAATATCTTTGCCAGTCATCCAATGTTTACTGTAACACTGACCATTTCACCAGCCTTGCTTTTGTCAGTTACAGTTTACATACCATGGGCATGCAAATATCAGGTGGTCAGAAAATGGTCAGTGATGGTAGACATATGTTAGAGTATGGTATTACCACAGGGTTATGATGTCCCAGCTTTTTTAATGCTGGCATTCCGAGGCAGGGTTTTAATGACATAATCCTACCAGGTGCCTTGCATCTTACTATTCCCTGGCTTATGAATGCCAGCTACTCCTATGCTCCTCAGGGCTGTGCATTTCATTTGATCAAGTGTGTCTGCCATGTCTCTCCCCCTTCCACTGTCACTGGTGTCACTCATGCACTGTGCCACTATCCCACAAAAGTAATCCATTACCTGGCAACCGATCATGCTTCTTGTGGTGTGCATATTACCCAAATGTTCATATTTAAGTTCCCAGTTTTGTAACTGACAGCCCTACATGCTATTGAGGGTATGGTGTCAGATGCCATTGTGGAAGACAGGAAAAATAATTGTCAATGTCCATTTATATCATACTATACCTGAGATTTTATCTTATTTATTTTATTTGCCCTTTGGTAACTGGGAAAGTCCAAGTGAACCAGTGGCCCATTTTCAGAGGAGGCTCTGGGGGAGAAAGTTCCACAACAGATTCAAAAGCATTTAAACAGCAGTTGATGAGTAATTATACACAGCTAGAAAAAAACATGCAACAGATAAAATATTTTACTGTGAGCTGGACAGAAAGGCTCCACAAAATACATTTTAAAATAGCTGATAAGTAAATTATATGCAAAGGGATAAAATCCCCACAACAGATAAAATACAACCAGATTGAGATACATTTACAGAATATTACTATGATAAACTGCGATCAATATGATCAATAATACAAAATGAAGTTTTTCAAAGTATTGAATATATTTCTCATATATGGATGTGAGAAATAATACAGTATTCTGCTGCCAAAATAGACAGATTACTAGAATTTGATGAGGAGGAGTAAAGAGCAGGAGGGAAAATTAAGGACATGGAGAGAGAGTTTATGATTAAAGAGATGAGAGTGTCACAGAAGGGCATTAGAGAGGAAAATGAATAGTAGTAAGTGTTGGCTGAAGAGATAGAAGTGTATATATTAGTAGTATGATATCACTAAAATGAGAGCTTCTTTTGATGTTAGGCCATTACTACCTGGTAAGATATGAAGGTGTTAATTAATTGAGAGTAAGAAAAACGTAGTTATAGTGAGTGGGTGGTTGTGCATCTGTTTTGAGGGTTGTGCACGTCAAAGATATCAGGTGTCAAAGAGATGTTGACAGAAAGATATTGCTAGTTGTTTGTTAATCATTATTAAAATATTAATATTTCAAAAACAAGTGACTCACAAAATGTTGAATAACATCAGGTGAAACCTTAGATGCTGTAAAAGGAAACTGTTGCCGGTATTTACACTGTAAGTTATACATCTTGAGAGATATTCATTGTTTTATTTACATTGCTAAGTATGCATGTGATATATTAAGGTATTGCCAGCTGTATCAGGAGAAGTGAGATAGTGCATATGTGGCGTATGCCAGCATGGCTGGCTGAAGTTTTGTAAATAATCTTATGTCATTTGACTGTCACATTCATTTTTACAGATGCTTGTATTAAAATGTGTTTGTAAAAGTTGATTATGCTAAAATGCTGAAACAGAATCTTAACAGAATTCTGAATGTGAACTGTGCCAGAGTCAGGTGACTATATGTGATGTAATTCTATAACCAACTGAAGGACGCAACTCTGGCAACAGCAGTTTGTTTGTTTTTTTCTTTGCAATCTGATATAAAAGATCTATGTCAGTTATCACAGTTCAGTTGCTAGTAATAGTTGTTCAGTACTAGTTAGTTGTACAGTGTAGAGTGCGGAGTATTTCATCTTGCCTTGTGGAAGTGAGCAACACAGCAGTACATCTTGCCTTGCGATATTAAGTTAGTTAACTAGGATCAGTTTCTCTTTAGTTTAGTTAGGAAAAGTACCGTAAGATTAGTTTAGTATTATCTCTTTTTTTGCATGCGAGATTCTATTCAGTTGTGTTATTTTATCTTTCCTGTGACTGAAAATTAAGTATTTTCCTGTTTTCTATTTTTATTATCCTATGTCACAAGATGGGTTGCCAACTGGCTCACTGACCGAACCCACACTGTGAAAGTAGCAGACTCTAAATCCAACTTCAGACCAGTGACAAGTGGAGTACCACAGGGTTCAGTCCTAAGTCCTCTCCTGTTTGGTATCTACTTCTCTGAAGTACAGGCTAACAAAGAAGGTCTTTGGCTAACAAAGTTCACAGATGACTGCAAACTAGGATCCATAATCAAATCTCCTAACGATGTGGACATCCTACAAAAGGGCCTCACTGAGACAGATGCCTGGTGTCAAAGCCATGGCCTCAAGCTCAATGCCAAAAAGTGCATTGTCATCCCTTTTGGTAAAAATTCTGTACCTATGAACTACCACATAGGCAGTAGTCTACTTAACACCGAAAGTGTGATAAGAGACCTTGAGACACAGGTGGACAGTAGTCTCTCCTTTGATAATCGCATTGCCACAGCAGTCAGGAAATCCTTCTATATGGTACACCTCATCACAAAAGGTTTCTCATCCAGGAAAAAAGAGGTCATTGTTTCCCTCTACTCATCACTCATTAGACCCATTATAGACTACAACACCCCTTTTGGTATGTACCTCACAAGACATCTACAACAACTGAAAAGGCCACATAAATACCTCACAAAGAGAATTACCAGCCTCAAACAGATACCCTACGCAGACTGTCTCAAAAAACTCCAGCTTTACTCTGTTACATATCGCCTACTCAGTGACGATCTCTGCCTAACATACAAAGCTATGTCAAACTCAGAGCTGTTGGACATGCTCCATGTAAAGAAATCCCAATCCCTCTGAGCTACACGCTCTAGGGACCTAAACGTGTCACCACAATAAACAGAGCATGCTGGAGGGATAGATTCCTATCTCAGAGACTTCCCATACTCTGGAACAAACTACCTATCTATATCAAACAAAGCTCCTCATTAACACTCTTCAAAAAAAATCTTGATGATTGGATGGGAGATAGGAAATTCACCCAGAGGATCACTTCTGTGGCTCTGCTTGACAGGGGCACAGGAAAATAATTTTCTTGGGTGGCAAAAGCCAGGGTACCATTTGGCTAGGCTTATATAGGCCCTAGGGCTAATAGCCTAGTGCCTACCTATGAACCTATGAACCTATTATTAAATATTTTTATACCTTTTCATTGTGGCTGGTCTTTTACTGAATACATTTATTATATTGAGAGTACCTGTGCTTATTTCAGTGTCATTGTGGCCACCAGTGGCGGCTGGTGACTTCAAATCAAAGGGGGGGGCTGCAGTAGACAGCTGAATGGGTGGGGTCAAGAGGAAGGGGTATGGCCTACTAGAAAGAGGGGGAGCTATGCTCAAAACCACAAAAACTAACTTTAATTAAATACGCTGCCCTGGGTGCCAAACCATCATTATGAGAGTCCAATTAAGACAAAAATAAGTGTAGAAGAAAAAAAATATTTCAATGCATTGGCTGCATGACAGCTTACTTAATATCTAGATGGAAACAAAAGGTTGTGAGGCATGAAAAAATAAATTACTTTTTAACTACATTACTGGAATGCCAGTCAAAATCAAGTATAAGAAAAACAAGCAGCACTCAACTCAAACCACTTCTTCTTGCACTGCAGTTCTAATTATAATTTATATTCAGCTTTATTAAAGTACCAAGTAACATGCTGAAAGTAGAAATCTCTGTGATGCCCCCACTTGTAAAAATGCTTCTTATCCAAAAAAGACCTGCTGCCTGACAACTATCTACTTGTTTCATGGGGAAAACATGATCAAAGTAAAAAATGAAAAGCAAACAAGAAACAAGCTCAAGATACATTGCTTAAAGGATTATTGTACAGGTTATGGACCACACATGATTGGCATTCTGTTTAGTTTACGGGTAAAGCCTGTAGAGATGACTGGAAGTCTCCAACAAGTGTAAGCTTTTTAAAAGAATGTAATCCTGTCCTTCAATACCAAAGGCTTATACATTATCTAGTTAAGTATTCTCTGCATGGCAACAACAGAAAGGCTTTCAATGTTGGCAATTCTTTAATGGTATGCTTATTAAAGCTTACTTGCATCTTACCATGTCAGACAAGCTTACCTTATGGTCATTAAAGCATTGCTACTTAAACAGAGCAACAGGTACTTTGAGTAATAAGCATAAATCTGAGCAATAAGCATAAATCAACAGTACAAAAATATGACAGAAACCAGACCATTCTGCAAAATCAAGGACAGATGAAAAGCCACTGTAGTACTTGTGTCTACCTTGGATGGGGGGGGGGACGACACACTGCACATTTACACTGCATAACTACTCCTTGCCTTGCTTGGACACATCCAGAGTCACTACATGGGGGAGTGGGGTGCAACAAATATGTCACAATTTGAAATGTCTCTGGCTGACTGTGATGGCCCTGACACATTTGTCATACCTCTCAACCTCAGAGCAAGAAATCTGGACAAAGCCCTACACAGAAGTGGGACAAAGTCCCAAAAATAAGGACAATTTTTAAATATTGCTCTAATAAACTTAGAAAGATAATAGAATAGGTCTTGCATTAGCATGAATTTTCTGAAGGGTATAAAATCTGAAACTCAAATGTCTGTTATTATTTTCTAACTTCAGTCTTTAATGGTTTGTCACTAATTTGCCAAAACACACAATTTTATGAAAAATGGACCAAAACTGTGATGCAAAAATATGAAATAGCCACACAATACAGCTGGGAACCTGTCAAAGAAGGGATACTTTAATATTAGTACTGCTAACTTGAGCAGCTGACAAAATAAAAGAATCTACATGCATTTCCAGTAATCTATAACTTTGATTATTATAATTATTTCTTAATTGTAAACCCTCCATGTTTTCTTCCAAAATTGCTATTTTGCGGAGGGATTATTAGGGGGAAGAGCAACATTTTGAGCCAAAATCGGGGACAGCTGAGAGGTTGGCTATGCCTAATTCTATAAAGCAATTTGCATGTACCTCTCAACCTGTTAATGCAGTAAATCTGAACAAGGCCAAATATATTGGGGGAACATATAAACAGTACTAAAAATTGCTCTTGTATAAATTGAGACAGTTGATAGAATAATAGTTCTTACTTTAGCATGCATTTTTCTGAAGGTTATGAAGTCTGAAACTCAGTGTATCAGTATTTAGTGACTTAATTCCTAAATGATTTGCCAGAAAACTACAAATTTTATGAAGAACAAACCAAAAATAAGAAGCAAAAATCTATTCATTCTTTGAAAATCTGGACAGTTGGGAGGTAGCTCAGCTTGGCCTGTCTCAGTTTGCTGCCCTTCCCCCCTGACAAAATCATGGTTGAATGGAGCCTCTGCAGCCATTCCAATGATCCATTACTTGGCTGTTTCACTCCATTTACCATAAATAATGATGTGCATACTGATTTACTTCAATGATTGGACTTCATTTGAAAGTTTTATTTTGTATTTTACAGCACAAACATTAAGTCATCTGTTAAACAAAGCAATGCAGTCTCACAATGAAAACTTAGCATTAAAACTTCTCTGCCCTTGAAACTCACATTCATTGAAACAGCATTGAAACCCACATTCAAAGAAAATACATTTTGCCAGTGGCAGATAAAGATTAATTTTGGGTTGTTTTCAAATCATAGGCCCCTTGCATATGAAACATACATGTGCTCTTTGATACACCTTCCTCATTGTATTAAATTTATATTCCTTGTACAATACAGTACAGTTGTTAGAGGGCGTTTTAAATTTGTTTTGAACATTTTTCCAGTAAGCAATGAAACAAAACGCATGCACCCATTAGACAAAACTGCCCGGTTCAGAACATTTCCATCATAAAATTCTACTCAGACTTCCACAGTCCACCATTATTAGTAAATATGCACAATTCTACTGTCCACCATTATCGGTAAATATGCACAATTCTACAGTCCACCATTATCAGTAAATATGCACAGTTCTACAGTCCATTATCAGTAAATATGCACAATTCTACAGTCCATTATCAGTAAATATGCACAATCTCTGAAGAAGTAAAAGTCATCTAAATAATTCCACATTAAAGAAATCTGTAACTAATGAAGAGGTTGCTGCTAGCAAACACCTTTATATTTCATGGTTTCATCGAAAAATAAAATGCCTGTTGCCCCTCAGGAATAAATTGCCTATATTACATTAAAAAATGATAAGCTAGTAATATTGCAAGAGGAAATGCATGGCAAACTGATAACAGACTCATAGTTAGTATCTTCACCAAGGAGAACATTCTCAGTATGGCAGCATCCACCCCTTGTTGGGAGTAGAACCCACAGCCTTCTGCATCAAAAGCAAGTTCACAACCTGTTGTGCTATTAACAAGGCAAACCAACTTCACTTAAGCAACACTAAACTTCTGTTCCCCTGCAGCTCTCAGCTCCTTGTAAAATCTACTCAATACTGAAATGCATCTCAACTTCGCAGCACAAGAAAACTGGAAAAAGCCAAAATTTATTGAGGAGGGGGGGGTCAAAAGCCCAAAAACCAGGGACACATTAAACATTGCTTGTATAATCTTGAAAAGTTGCTAGAATAAAATGCTGTGTTACCACCATACATTTTACTGCCAAGGTCCCTGTGCAAAACAGTCAGAGCAACATACCACTATGCCAAATCAGCTACTTTGTAAAAGAGAGGAAGACTGAAACTTAAATGGCTATCATTTAGTAAATTCAGTTCTCACCATAGCTGTCAACCTCTTAGTACAAAACACCTGGACAAACCCAGTAATGAGGGAATACAGCCCTCAAACATATTCAGTGAATTCAGTTCTTGCCATAGCTGTCAACCTTAGCACAAAAAACCTGGACGAAGCCAATAATGGGGGAATACAGTCCCAAAAATAGGGACAAATTTCAAATATTCATCTTATAAACTTAGAAAATTGCTAGAATAAAAGGTTGTAGGCTGTGTTACTATGTATTTTCTGAAGAACATGAAGTCTGAAATTCAAATGCCTGTCAATTTTACTTGACAGAACAAAAACAATTTTCAGCAGAGGCCCAGGGAGAAATACTGCAGACACGTCTTTGTAAAATGGCAGGGCACCAGAGCAAATCCACACAAACACAGGGAGGAAATGCAGACTCCACACAGAAGGCACCCCAGCCAAGAATCAAACCAGAAAAACCTATAGCTGTGAGGCAACAATACTACCACTGCACCATCAAATATGTAAGGAATTAAAACATTCAGAAACCTGAAGTCTGAAATTCAAATGCCTGAAAATTTTATTTAACATTTGTTAATCAGGACAGTCTGACTTGGAACAAAGAAACAATTTTCAGCAGAGGGCCAGGAAGAAATAATGCAGGCATGTCTTTGTAACATGGGAGGACACAAAAGCAAACCCACACAAACACAGGGAGAAGATACAGACCCCACAAAGAAGGAACCCCAGCCAAAAATCAAACCTGAAAACCTGCAGCTGTGAGGCAAAAATGCTACCACTGCACCATCAAATATCAAGCATTGCAACATTTACAAACCACAGATATTATGAGGAATAGATCAGATCAAATATGAGGCAAAAATCTGCAATTTTTTTACAATTGGTGGTGGGTAGGGAATTCAGGTCTTTAACACCTGCATACAAGGTACAGGGTTCAAGCCTGAGGTATTCCCTAACACACACACACAGACAGTATTTTCCTGCTAAGGAAATGGCACTTAAATCAGACTAAGAATGCATGTAAATGTTATGAAATAGAATGGATAAAAATGTTTTGCATAAAGTGCTTCACAAGATTGACTATAGCTGACATCTACACAGGCTTTGATTATGTTAAATTACTGTTCATATCTTGCATGGTTGTAGTTTTCTTCAGCTTTCTATTCGATTCCCTAGAACAGCCTTTGTAAATTGAGAATTATTCAATAAATATGTTTTATCATTGTACTTATTTGTTAATCAGATAAAACCACTAGTCACAAGTGTCCTTTGCTCAGAGTCACATACTAGGCAAGTGTAGACTAAGGAAATAAAACCCAGGACTTAAGAATAATGCTCCTTAGCAGCTTTAATTCTTTTTGCAATGGAGGAAACTATGTTAGTAGTATTTCAAGATATCTAGCAAATTCGCTGGGTTATCTATGGGAAGAATGTTATAATTTATTCACTCGCCTAACATATGTTACCTTAGAGATCAAGCTGCCCAGTGAGGTACATTCCAGCATTCCCAAGGACAGTACATTCCAATAGTACCTGCCTAGCAAATATTGCACATCAATTGTTTCATGCCACACCCACAGAACAGCTAGAATCCCTTCACTGGCCAAATAAAGACACATGCCAACTGATCTGGAACCCAAAATTCTTGAAGATAGGATGGACCCAAACAGTACAGAGCTAACCTTCTAATGTCAAGCCTTGAGTACTATACATGATGTTTAGACATGTAACGTAAATTTCTCAGAACTAGAGAGCAGAGTTTGGCACAAGCCTTAAGTGTTCTCATGAAGAAGTCCCTGGTAGACTAGATGTAGTAGCCCAGGTGCAAAGAGAGCAAAGCAAGAATCACTATTAAAAGGTCCACAGGTAGAATTAGGTGCTTAATTCAGCTGATAATCCTTAGATGGGAAGAATTCTTGACAACAGCTGTCATCTGTCCTGAGATGTCAGTAATTCATCAACAACAGACTGAGATTTCAAATCTTCACAGATAATATAAAGTTCCAATTTTGAACTGTAGAAGCCTTTAAGGTAACATGAAAACTAGGGACTGTTAAATGAAAAATAAATTGCTACTGTCTTGTAGTTTGTGTGTGGGGGGGATAAAGTTGTGACATAGGAGTGAAAGAGTTTCTCAAGGAAATATAGGATAAGGATCAGGCAAACACAGGCCAATGATTTGTGCATTGTTTGCACCAGATGAGGCAAAGCACAAGTCAAATGTGTCTCTCACAGTGGCTGAATTTATCTCACATTCTGTCGGTTTTCTTCATTACTTTTCTAGGCTGAGGATTTAGCCATAAACAGGTATAACTCTTTAATCTTTTCTTTTGTAAAGGAAAGTACTTCTATCTGAATTAAAATGTTCCGAAGGGTTAAGAGTTTAAGTGCTCTCGAGCTGAACTAGGACCCATTTGTGAAAGAACAGTTTTCAAGTCTGTAAGGAACTGCTCTAGTAGCAGGAGATACTGATAACAATAAATAAAAATAAATCAGAAAGTGGGGAACATATTAAGAACAGGGCACTAGTCAGTGAGTGAGCGGTAAAAAAAATTCACATGGGCAAGTCTTTGAGGTCAGTTTATAAAAATTGAATGCAGCAGGGTGTGACTCCCCATTACAGGGTTCCATGTGGTGGATTAAGAGACAAACTGCCCAAGTGAAAAATCTGGAAACAGTATTACAGATGGTAAAGTGGAAAGTGGAGGACCAGCTTAGATTAAAGCTGCCTACAAGAAATGCATTGTTTGTAACGATTTGTGAAGCTAAGCTATGTTGCAGCTATACTATGGTGCATAAAGATATCAGAGAGGAAATGCATGCACATGCAGCCTTAAGTAGTTCACCTATTAGGTAATGCAAGGCTGTCTATCTGGTATTTTTATTGTTTAGGTTTGATAAGACAGAATGCTATGTGTCAGTTTCTTATGATACAAGAGCACCCCTTCACTGCTACATACCTGCTGAGTAACTAAAAAAAGCCTGACAGCTAGTAAGGAGTGACAGTGTGTTACAGAGTAAAAGATTCAGCCATTATTCTGGGATACAACTGATGTCCACATTGTGCTAAACACTAAGCTGCCAGAACTTGTTCTATATACTACAGGTATTAAGGAGTCAATTTAGTAATTACCAGTGGGGCTTGGACCATGAACAAACAAATGGCCATAATTAGGCTGCATCACAATATTCATATTGCCTTTGTGCCATACAAGGTTAATCACCATGTAGTCTGGTAAACTTTTAACCTTTCTAGCGGATATAGCGTTAGTAGAGTGGAATAATGTAGTGACAGCAGGACTGAAACCATCACAGGTTTGTCTGTTTTTTTGGAAGAATAAACTTCAAGAAATGTCTCTATCCAAATCTCTCTCTCTCTCTCTCTCTCTCTCTTGTTTCTTATAGGCACACACACACACCAAATCCCACTTACCTGTAGCCCTTCTCCATAAATGCAAGTGAAACCACCATAAATAAATCCAAACCCCGATCCTTCTCCATAAATCCAATGCAATGCAAGTGAAACCACCATAAATACATCCAAACCCTGTCCGCGTAACTCCAGACCCGCGAGATCCTCCGATCCCTGCAAGTGAAACCAATAAATCCAAACCCCGCGCAAAAAGACCCGCGAGATGTTCCCGACGAGACTGCAGCAAATTCCAGACTGCTGACCTTGCAGTCTGACCCCGACGCATTTTCCCAGCGAGTTCCAGGACAGTCTATGCAGTTTAAAACTGCATAGACTTCTGGGAGCTCCGTTCCTCATGTTTCCCAATCAGGACTGCTGCTGAGACAATCTGCGCATGCTCCAGACTCTCAGCAGCAGTCCGGACTAGTGCGCATGCATGAAGTCTGCGAATTTTTAAACTTTTTTTTCTTTTCTTTTTATTTCTTTTTATTTTTATTTCTTTTATTTTACAGTTGAGGGGGCTGCAGTCCGGCAGTCCAATAGCACGGGCCGTCCCTGGTGGCCACTCTGAAAAGCCTTATTGCTTTGGTCACACTCTACCATTCATATCAGTATTAATTTTGCACAGTATAATTGGTTACCCCTCTGTAAGATCCTTAAGAGTATTTGGCTGGTGGCAGCTACCCTGTAATCTAGAGAGAGGGGGCACAGCTGGTGAATCTATATCAGCCTCTCCCAGGTGTGTGTGTGTGTGTGTGTGTGTGTGTGTGTGTGTGTGTGTGTCTGTGTGTGTGTGCGCGTGTGTGTGTGTGTGTGTGTGTGTGTGTGTGTGTGTGTGTGTGTGTGTGTGTGTGTGTGTGTGTGTGTGAAAAATCAGACATTCAAGTGTGTGTGCCAGATACTTAGAACTGGAAGACAGTGCTCTAATGTTGGTCTTGTTTGGGATCTGGAGAGACAGAGAGTCCACTCCCAGTGGAGCATGTTTCCCTGTGTGCTCTTTGGGGAGATTGTGTTGAATGCAGACAGCTGCATTTGAAATACTGTGTAAATCCACCATTCCTGTTTTTTAGTGACCACCTCTCACCAGTGTCAGTGGTGAGGATTGAGGCTCCTTGATTGCTGTCCCAGACTAAAGAAAGACACGTTGTCACAATACAATTACCATATGATTTCATATTTATGTAAATATCTCAATAAACATGCCTTCATAGAGGAATTTCTTGTCTTGTGAATGCTTATATCCAGTTAACAAAAATGTTCAAACAATACATGTCGATGTTGTATAGTTTCCAAGATATGGCAATTAGTTTGTGAAAGTTGAGCAAAAAATATAATCCTGTGCTTATATGCATTTTAACGTACTGTAAATTGTTTTTATGGAAACACACTGAATGAACTGACTATTATCACTGTAAAGAATACTTCTTACTGATAACATTGCTATTTGTATAGCTTTAATAGTTTTTGTTGTTCACAAAATATTTACATTTACCTTGTTCTTTTCAAGTTTGCTTTTTAGAAAATGCTCTAGAATGCAAGATGTGTCTAGGCTGCTAAAGGTGTGGCATTCCACACCACGTGTGTAAACAAGATAAAGACAATACCTTCATAAATCAAATAGTGAATCTGCTTTTTTCTTTGCAAAATACTCATGAATACTTTAAAATGGGATATGTATCATATTCCTGATTCACTACAAGTAATTCCTTTTCAAGTGCTGATTTGGTGGCCTCAGACATGGAAATCTTATTCTGAATAAAATGCTACAGAAAGAACTATGCTGGCCTATTGGCAAACCAGCACTCAAAGGCACCAGATAATGACATCAAGAAACAGTACAGGTCACTCACTGAGACCAAGTATAACTTAACAATGTTACAGCTACACCCTAAATGCATTTAAATTTAAATAACTATAAGAAATAAATTTTAAGTTAACATCAGTTTTAATGCCTTAAGTTTATAAACACACTAACTGCAGCCCAAATTCATGTCTACATAAACAGAAAAATACAAAAAGCAAAAAGAAAAACAACTTCACAAATATTTTAAATTAAGGGACTGAATATTTGTTTTAGAGGAAAACAGTTATATAGTTCCATTACATTAGAAGCTCATGCTGTGAGATTAAAGAAAAGGTGAAGATCTGTATTACATTAAATCAGCTCCACAGCAGAATAAGTCAATCTAATTTGCATTTTAAGTACATTAAACATTCAACTCTCCCCCAACCCTACTTCCTCCGTTCGTCGTTTCCACCTGTCCATGACCTCTTGAATGCCTCCCTAAATTCCCTTCCATTACTTATTTTGGTTTCCATTCCCAGGATCCACATTCCCCCTCTGCTTCTCCCTAAAAGTACTGCCTGATCCTCCTTTTCATACTGTTGTTCTTCTTGTTCAGGTTCACATCTCTGTCATGTGATCTTGTGCACCTATGTTCACCTACCTGATATTTCTAGTGGGCTCTAGTGAGAAGAGCTGTAGCTTTCTAATTAACACATTTTCTCTATCTCAGGAATGCACTTGGTGTCTTTTCTGTGCAGCCTATCCAGAAGCCTGCCATCTCTCTACTTGTATTTTCTTCAGAACCACACACACAGTGCTCATGGTGTGAGCTGACAATGGATCTACACAGTGGCCAGATCATCTCTTTGTTTCTGAATCCTATACCCCTAAGGATATACTCAAAATTCTGTTTGCTGCTGACACTGCCCTCCCAACCTGCTCTTGGTGGTTAAATCCAGGTGTGATAAACACATTCAGATCCTTGTTCCTTATACACTCCCTCACCTGATACTGTATACTGTACTTGCTGTGAAGTTCGTTTTCACTGTATATAATGATGCTTAAATACTACTTTTTTGACTACATTTCTACCTTTTCAGACCTTCCTTAGAATGTTCTCTCTATTCTCCATTGCGGCACCTATGTTATCAGTGAATAGAATGATCCCAGTCTGTGTTCTCTTAGGTAAGTCAGAAATAAGCAACATGTTTAATACTAGTGATCTTGAACTGACCTGTTTTCTGTCCTAGCATTCATTTCTTTATTCCTGGCATCATCCATTTCACCACAAGACTCTACAGTCTAACATTCAACCATGCAGCAATCCATTTCCTTGTTTTTGGTTCTATCCCTAAAGCCTCTAGTTTCTCCTTTCAGCCACCTGTAAGACTGGGTCAAATGCCTTGGTGAAGTTCAGGTAGATCATATCTGCTGGCACCCCCATAATCAAGTTCATTGGTAGCCAGTCATAAAATTCTATCAGTTGTTTTTCATACCACGATAGTTGTTGTCATGGAGACTGTTGTTTCTAGAAAACAGTCTGCACCTCAGAATTTACCCTAAATTTCCTTTACACTGCTGTTAAAATAACAAGCCAGAGGTTTGCTGTGCTTTTACTGCTTGCCTCCACCCCTCAAATACAGCAGGATGATACTTGTCATCCATGCTGAAGGCAATTCTATACTTACCAGTCACCTGTTAAACATGTCTACTGGCAATCTGCCAGCACAAACTGAGCAGATTCCTGAGGACTATGTAAGATAGCTCATCTTGTCACTCTGCTTTATTAGAGGTGTAGCTGGTTCATTTAGTGCCTGGAGCCATTCCTTCATATTGTGCCCTGCAACATTATTGAGGAGCAAACAGCAAAAAGGTTTGCTATCTGGTGATTGGAGCTCCTGAAATGTGGGCGCCAACCAGCCAACCAGGTAATTCCCTCTTCCAATCCCTGGTCTCCAATTAAAAAAAAAAATCCATGATTAGGTACCTGTGGATCCTGAAATGCAGAAGCCAGTCATATCCTGTTTCTGTTTCCTGTTCCTGCCCTCCTTCCTAAAAAATAAATAAATATATATATATATATATATATATATATATATATATAGTACTTATGTATTATCGCAACCACATTCCAAATGTGTCATAATTCTTGAAATTATAGTCAAGTGACTCATTCTGTGTAATTTCATGAATTTTGACAGATTAGTAACCTGGATGCAATAATATCCAAGCACCCAGTTTTACACACAGCGTATGCCTGGCTAAACCCTTGCTTGGGACATTATTTATTTCACTGTGAATGCTGAGTAAATATATGCCTAATAGTGAACTATGAACAAGTTGTTTACATTTAAAAATGCTTTCTGGGTTTACTAAACGCAAAGAAAACTCGTGTTTTTAAAATGTATATAAATCAACAGGTGCCACTGCAAAGTAATGCTGCAGCAGTCATTTACCCTTCTGTATTGATTTGACATGTACTTGTCACTAAAACAGTATAATAACTTTGCTGTTGTCTTATGTAGCAGAAGTAAGACAGAAAACATTCAACAGCGATTTTTTGCAACCTCGGTTGACAGCTAGACGAGTCAAAAAAGTTGCTAACGATGCCTGCTAGGCTGCTACTCTTGCAGCAGACAGTATGGCCCTTTTAAAAGACTATGAAGGGGACATTGAAACCACCTCCACTCCTACATGCTGCATAGCAACAGGAGGTGTCCTGCTCAGTTGTCTAACCGTACTGATGACTAGGAGGTATAGCAGGGGGTAAACATGGGTGGTTACGTTGGATGGGATTAACAAGCAAGTTTTCAGTTTAACCCAATGTATTATATAATGTGCTTGTTAACTAGGGAATTTTTTGATGTTTTACTTTGATGCATAGTAAATTTGGAACGTGGTTGCAATAATACGTAAGTACCAAAGTATAGTCCATTAGTAGGCAAGGGTTTAGCACATGACAGATTACCCACTAATGGAGAATTAAAATTAAAAGGGCTACGTGGTGGAAAATTATACTGATACTGCTAGGATTAAAGAAATTATTAATAACAAATGGAATATATTTACCTGTTTTGATGAACTAAAACTATTATTGTGGAGGACAAACCTCAACTTGCATACCACAGGGGAATAATAAAAAAATGCAAGTATGGACACTGTCAGCAATATAAATATTATATATATATATATATATATATATATATATATATATATATATATATATATATATATATATATATTGGAAAGTGATTATTTATTGGTGATAAATTATAAGAGACTACTCAAATTTCTGCATTACTTCAATTCAAACACTAAAGTATTTTCAGTACTTGTCAATTATTCCTTGAAAGAACAAAGAGAAAAAGAATTTATAAATATTACTATGACAATCACAGAAGAAACAAAAAAATGTTGTGCGGTGTATAACCATACTTACTGTTGTAGTGATTTAAAAAAAAAGTTTTAGAAAACATTCTTAGAAATCCAAAGAGTGGAGGGCAATAGGAAACTAAAATTGAACACAGATAATGAATCTGGCAGCTCAGAATAGTTGCTACCCCCCCCCCCCCACCCAGGATTGAATGAAAGTATTTCTAGAAATAGTATCTTGACGCTAACTACAGCAAAAGTGTAGGAGCAGAATATGATTGCTTAAATATGTATTTTAAATATTCATATATATTTTTTTACACGAGTTTAACAGTTTTAATTGTTCATACAGCTATTTACATGATTAATATATATCTTTTTACAGGGACATACAATGTATATTATCAATATATGCTTTTACATGATAATGTGGTTTATTTCTTCATATTTATATGTCATCTTGTTGATATGATTTAGTTCTGAAGAAATCCATCAAAATTTGTGAACAAACATTCAACAATTAACATACGTCATACAGCAGTGTAGTTGGATTTTTCAGAGGATTTCTTTTGTAACCTTTTGTTTTGGTACAGGTTATAAGGAGCAGTAAACAAACAGTTGTCACATCATTTAATAATGCCATACCCTGTACAATAACTACAAATATACACCAGTAGCTAGCAATTTACAATGTTAATTAGTAGGTCTTTTAGAGGATGATAATCAATTCACATGTAATTTTGTTCAGCAACACTTTTTTTGTTTAAACCTCTTACTGTAAGTTTAAAGATAAACTAAAGATGAGAATGAGATGTGTGTACACTTGAAAAAAGTGTGAATTGTCACAAAGCTGAATGCATAAGATCAAGAAATCATATTGAACATTCACACTATTGAACACCCAAAATGCTGAACACACCAAAAATCACAAGAAGAAAACTATTTCCTTTTTCTATCTTTAAACTAAGATCCTACCACAATATTCAGACTTAATGTTGTCTGAATAGTGGTAGTGTTGCAGAAAGGGTTTTTTAAAGGTAAGGGATAGAGTTAGGGTTAAGGTTAACATGCATTACTAAGGATTGTTGTTATAGTCAACTTGGGTTTTGTTGATTCTAATTGCATAGTGAAGGATTTCCTGTCATTGCTGCTCTGTGATTGTGGAAGTAGTATATACAACTATGTGGGTGTGCGGTGAAGCCCCCATGTAATTTTTTTATCTTAAGTTAGTTGACACTGATTCTGTTTTTTGTTAAGCATGTTAATATGGCTTATGTCAGGAAGCTAGTAATCTATTGTGCTTGTGATGTAATTTATTGGATTCCTGATATGATTCACAGCAAGAAGCTTAGTAGGTGATTACGTGTTTTGTGTGTGTGTTGGCATAGAAGAGTTTTAGATGTGGGTTATGAATGTTGCACGTGTAGAACTGTGTGTGTGTTTTACTTGTTACCACTGTTAATTGATTGTATGCAATAGTTTTCCTTCGTTTGTGTTTCACCGACCTATAAATGTCTATGAAGAAATGTTAAAGTCTAAAGCTGAAATACTAATCTTATTTCATTTTAAAACCAGAAAATCTAACAGATAGCTTAAATAATATGGTATGCCTTTTCGGGTGTTGCAAGCCATTTACAAATCAGGAAGTACATGATTAAGTCTCCCATTTTGCATCACTATCCAAGAAACTATTGTTCAGACACCAGAATTTGGATTGCAAGATAACCAACATGAAATGGCTGTTCATAAGCTAATCTAAAGATGTTAAGTATCCAATAAAATAATATGGCTGCATATCATGTCTTAAACATTCTTTGCAAATGTTGTGCACACATTTTAAAACAGTGTTAAGATCTGCAAACCCCTGAAATCAATCATGTTTGCAGTCAGTCTGTAAAGTATTAGAATATAAATTTTATTTTGATTTTGACTTTGTTAACTGGGATCGAGCGCTGATCCCATTGGACCCGTGTTAGTCTCAGCCCAAGGAAAACACAATAGTTACATGATATTATATACAGAGTGAATGACAAAATGCAATATATATATATATATATATATATTATATACAAATCTAATAACTGCTAGATAAATGCCATTATATACATAGTGAGTGAAAAAATATATACATGCATTATATAGAGAGTGGAAATCAGAGTTGGCAGGCTGAAAGAATCACAATGAAAATGGAGTCAGTGCAAGGTATGTAGACAGAAGGGAATAGAAAGGTTAAGCTATATGACCAGAGAGAGAGCAGTTGCATTTTCCTAGAGACTTGAAGTATGCTTTTATTTGTGAATGAGAAACTGGGTAAGAGAAATTTCCTTTAAGAAAAACTGCTCATCAAGAGCTGTAAGCTGCTGTAAATCAACAATCACCTGACTTGTAAGCTAGCCAAGTTATTAATTCATGACTGACTATCAACATTCATTATTTAATAAAAATGTTTAAAAACCCAGGTTTAATCATTCTAGAAATCAGTTGGGGCTATTTATGATTTTTTCATATATATATATATATATATATATATATATATATATGGTTCCCTATGACATTGCTGAAGTTTCAAAACTCTGAAAACCATATGGCAGAGACCATAAGTCCGAAGTTTTGAAACTCCAAAAACTGTGTATTGGGATCACCATATAGCGTAAAACCTGAGATTTGCCATTTTCCTCACTGTAAATGTTGGAGTTGGTGTATTTAAGTAGGAGGATGTGCGGGGGATGCAGGGGGGCTTGCTCTCTGCAAAAATGTACAGGTAAGTTTTTTTGTTTTATTTTATTGTTTTTTTTTTTTATTTTTCAGAATTTCAAAACTTTGGACTTCAGTCCTCACTACTGTCTCCTGTGTGAGCCTGTCACTTACACAGGAGTTATATTTCACAATTTTCCCCTAACAGCATAACAGGAACATACTCTATATCCTGGTACTGGACTGTATATGTCTGTCCACCCCTAATGTAACTCCTTATTACACACTACAGAGGAAAGTGTCCCAGTTTAAGACCTCTGATACACTCACACTTAAATTAAATCTCACTCATCCAAACACTTCTGGGAATGCCTGACACAGATTTCAAGCTGTGCCCTCTCCCCAAAATAATATAACAATGCTACCACCAATCAGAATGTCTTCATGCCCTTCTAAAGGGTGTCCAGTTATGAAAATTAGATATTAAAACAGATGATAGCAAATGACCTAAGCATCCAGGCTTTCAGAGTGGCCAAGGAAGTTATCAAGGCAAGTATAAGCACTCTCATTAAAGAAAACCCTGATTGACCAGAAACAATGCAAGTTAATAAAAATATTTAATTTTGAGCAAAATGATTAAAAATATAAAACAGTAATTTCCAATAAACAAACAGAGCTCAGTCACCAGGAAAATGAAATCAATACTGAAGGATAGAAATCCAACATTTAGAAAAACTCTAACTGATCTAATTGATTAGTTATAATTTTCTTGTCTGACTAAAGAACACTGTCCCTGATCTAAACTGAATTACTACAACAGAGCAAAAGCAGGCTTACAGTTCTTGGTGAGTCGTTTTGGTTATGTACTGCATAATACTTCTGTGAACAACTCACAACTGAACTCAACTAACTGTTAACAGTCTTCAGCAGGCTCTTCTATAGACTAGCTTAACTGTCACAACTATTCTGGTTCTAATTTGCATTTCATATTTTGAAAATCAACCAACACCTTTTTTCTAAAATTTGCTTCCTGTCTTTCAGCTTCGGACAGTAACACATAGCAACTGTCAACATTCTGATGACATCATCTGCAGATCAGTTTGCCTTTAGAACCTTACATTACAAATATGCACAGTTAGAAATGTAAAAGGACACTGTTCAATTCTTTAAAACATTCTGTAAAAATGGATTATAACCCAACATGTAAGAACCTATTTACAATATCATAGCTAGTCATGCTGACATACAATACACAGTTCAATCTAAAATTATGAACAAAAGCTCAGCCAGGCATGCTAGCACAAATAACAGTGCCAAATTTCTTCGCATGTAATACAATAGATCCATTAAAAAACATTACATAAATGAAGAAACTTTGGGCCTCCTGGAAAAAGAAACAAAAGAGGAAGTGCATAAATGTGAAGAACAAAACCCAGTGATTTGTGAAAGGTATAAAAAAGAAACTTGGACATGGGAAAGAAAAAGAGGTCTGATATGGTGCAATATTTATGCAAAGGAAAAAGCTAAACTAATCAATACAAAAAAGCAGCTCCAAAGATATTTGAAGATAAATACAAAGGCACCCAGATATGGAGAATTTCGCAATACAAAAAATGAGAAAGCAAAGTAGAAAGTGAAAAAGAGCATTAGTAAGGAAGAAGTTAAAGAAATAGAAACTGAAGTTATGGATTATCTATGAAGTGAAAGATTAAGTGTAGAAAACTCCAGTGCAGGTAATATCACAGTCAGATGGAACACCTGAGTCCCCAGATTAAAAAGAAACAGGTGGATCAGGAGGCATCTGAAGACCTGCCATATGGTGATGTTCTGGAGACTTCTGTAGGAAACCAAGATAAAAGTTCAGTTGAAGTTGCATAGCAAGGGAAGGTGCAGGAAACAGTGGCAACAATGACACAGGCAAGAAGTAGGAGAAGAAATTAAATGCCACAATGGAAGCATCAGAGAAAACTATAAAGCAATTAAGACAAGAAATATCAGTATTAGAAGAATATAGAAGAGGGAACAGATAATCAAAAACACTTAGAAAGATAGATGTGATAAAAGAAACATGCAGAATCAAAAAGACCAGGATATATCATACAGTATTGCAAATAAGCTAAAAATATCAACACAGGAAGAAAAACTTAGAAGATATATAGATAAATATAAAGGAAAAGTACAAAATAAGCAAGCCTTAGATGAATGAAAAAGGTTCTGTAGAGAACTGGGAGGGAATATGTGATGTGATGTTAGTCATTAACAATATGTAATCAGGAAAGTTTAATAATGGAGTTAAGACAAAGAAGGAGTATATAGGACTTTAGTTTTGGTCACATTTGATAATGAGTATTAAATGTCAGCAATAACAGTGATAAGTGTTAATCACGCCATACAGCATAATGAGAAGGTGCAGTTTATTTAGCTTACTACTAGCAAATTTCTGGATAACAAAACATTCAAGTAGGTAGCAAAGGTTAAAATGAACTTACACAGTGGATAGATTGTTCCAGTGCCTGAAAGATTGAAGGTATAGGTGCATAGGTATAAACTAGGCTACCCACTACCAGTTCATTTAGAGGCCTAGCTGTGTAACCCAACCCAGTTGTGTTCCCATGTATCCTGTGTGTCTATTAGGAGGGGTATGTTAGTTTAGAGGTGGCTAATGGCTCTGTTGGGGGGTATATTAGATAATATTTTACTTACTGTCTGTCTCTGTCCATTAGAGACATGGGGGCCTGAAGGGGTGAATTTACAAATTCTCATCCAATGGTCAAGGTTATGACTGAATAGTGTCAAAGATGAACTCTGCTTCACATGGATGGACAGCCTATTCTACAGTATGAGGCTCCTTTGAAGTGTGTTCTGTTTATATCATAGGAAAATTATACTCGTTGAACCTAGTGTTTCTAGCGATGTTTGTTTTCTGGATGTGCAAAAGATCCTTCAGAACTGGATTTCAGGATGCCTTATATGCTACTCAGCAACATGTAGGACACTGAATATAGAGACAGGGCCTTAAGGCAATCAGTACAGCATAGTGTGTTAATAGCCTGGATTCACCTGGTGAGGAACTTCTGTGGGTAATCCAACATTTGCAAATGCATGGTCAGCTACATGCCAAAGAGGGCATTGTTTTCAATGATGGATATGTAAAGTGATAATATAATTACCTTGGACCTGGATGTCATACCCTTACTTATATACTTATATAATGTTTTTCTTACTATCTTGGCTACATGTTGGTCAAAGGCCTGAAAATGGTCTACATATGTTCCCAGATCCCTAACTACATGGTCAACTCTTAGTGGTGTTTTATTGATGGGCTAATTGGCTTGTATGGACATTTTCCTGAAGGACACTATAAGGCACTTCTTGGTGATGAGTTTTAAACCATGGTTTTGGCACCAGCCATTTGTCTGTGTATGGCCCTCTTGCAGGATGTTAGTGTTGTGGGGGAAATCTGTGATCCCTCCCAATTTGCAATCATCTGCAAACTTGGTGAGCTAGAGGACCCTGACCTTAGTTTTCACTTCTGAGAAGTAAATGCCAAAGACAGGAGTAGGCCCAGCCACAGATCTCTGAGGTACTCCATTGGTGACCATCTCTTGGTGGAGATGGTCTCACCAATCCTAACTTATTGGGTCCTATCTTTGAGCCAGGTGGCAATCCAGTAAGTTATGTAGGGATTTATGCCTAATTCAGTGAGTTTGTCAGCAATACATCAGTTGGGGATCATATCAAACTCCTTAGCCAGGTCAAGTTAGGTCGTATACATTGTCTTCCACTAATCTATTGCCTTGGACACTCTCTCAAAGAAGTCTACCAGGTTAAATAGCCAAGGCCTTCCCTTGACAAAGCCAAACTGGTATGAGTTCAGTGTCTCTTGGTTGCCAGTGTCCTTGTTGATAATTTCCATGATAATTCATTCCATGCTTTGATATTAGACTGGTCAGACTGATTGGTCTGTAGTTTCTGTGGTTGGTTGATGGACCACCCTTGTGAAGAGGGATTACCATTGCAGTCCTCCATTCACTTGGTATGTAACTTGTTTTGAGGCTGTAGTTGGAAAATATTTTAAACTATTTAGGAAGCAATCCAGAATACTGTTAGGGGCCACTGAGGCAGTGTTTTTGGCCCTGGTAAGACCCACCAAGACTTGCTCCCTGCTTATAGTTGCGGGGGATATGATAGAAAGGATTTCACAGGGGGTAGCAGAAGTGAGTGGGGAGTAGAGACTGAGCTGAATTTGTCATCCAGCAGATTAGCTATCTCTCTGTCTTTCTCTGGTTAGTGAAAGTGAATCCATTTACCACCAATCTGGCACACTGCTGTGGGTTACCTTTAAGACTCCAGACATAGCTGAAGAAGGCTTTGTGGTTGTACTTGGCCTGAGAGGCTATCCTGACCACATATCTATCCTTGTTGGACTTTATTAATCCTCTTAGTTTCTTGTTTAGTTTAGTCAGTGAGCACTTGTCTTTATAAGAGTAGCTCTTTCTGATTTTGACCGCAACGTTTCCTTTCATGATATACCCTGGTAAGTTTGGGATTTCACCAGTGTGGTTTGTTTTTGGTGTCTGTCATGGGCTTACTTCTGGTAGGTACAGCAGCCTCTATGCAGCCATTCATATGTTTGTACAGAGTTTCTGTGAATGATCCTGCATAGGTTGCTGTGATCTCAGGGTTTGAGGGGAGCATTGAATTTTGACAGACTGTCACTCAGTAGGCTGTAGTTTGTTTTCAAGTTGATTTTTATTTCAAAGGAGATAGCTTTGTGATCCAACCTTACCAGCAAGGACATGATATGGGGGAGGGCAGTGATTCCCCATTTTTGTGAGTACAAGGTCTAGTACTATTTGAAATTCTGGTTGAAGCATGCTTAATAAAGTTCAGAAAGCATTGTGCCTGTGAGTTTGAGGCAGTGTACATTTCTCAGTCTATAGAGGGGTAGTCAAAATCCTCCATGAAAAGAGTATTTGGTTGGACAGTGAGTGTCTCCAGTAGGTCTAGGTACAAGTTATTAGAGTCTCGGGGCACAGATGGTGACATATAGTTAACTAAGATATGGTGAGGGACTTTGTCTAAGGTGACTTGCATGTGGATGAACTCCAAGGCATCATCTGACAAAGGGCAAATGATGTCAGTATACTGCAGGAGGGTCTTACGCAGACCAACGACTGGTGTCTTAGTCATGTTCTCAAACTGAATGCAAAGAAATGTGTCATTATTCCCTTCAGCACAAACAATGTCCCTTCACACTGTCAAATCAACAACAATACCCTAAGTACCACAAAGTGGTAAGGGACCTGGGATCATAAGTTGCCAGCAACCTTAACTTCGACCACCATGTGTCTGCTGTAGTGAGGAAGGCTTTCTTTATAGCACACTAGATTAGTAAAGGCATTGCTTTGACAGTAAAAGAGGTTATAACCCCCCCCCCTACACTCAGGACCTATAATCTGGTCCATAATTGAGTATAATGCCCCATTCAAGCATACAAACCACTTGCAGCAGTTGGAGAGACCTTAGAGATTTCTAACCACGAAGATCAAGGGACTCCAGTACATTGTGCCTTACATAGACTGACTAAAGTCCCTATCACTATACTCTGAATCATATAGACTTCTTAGGGGACACTTATACCTGGCTTACAGAGCAAACTCAGACCCAAACATAATGAACTTGCTGCATATCCGTAAATCAAACAAGACTAGGGCTACCCATTCCAGGGGCCCTAAATATGGCCTGCGACTTAAATAGGACATGCTGGAGGGACAGATTTATCTCCCAGCAGCTGCTGCATCTTTGGAATAGGCTACCTATTCATGTGAAACACAGCACCTCTATGACAATATTCAAGAGGAACCTGGATGAGTGGATGACGCACCATAAATTCTTATTGGCAATAGCACTCACAACCCTCCTGGTGATGATGATGATCTGTACATATGCACCCAGGAGCTAACCCCATTTTGCTGGACTCCAGAAAATAAACAGACATTGTTGATTTCCAGTATCCGCATGGATTTAATGGTGACAAAGCTAAATTTATCTATGTAACTTCATCACTGATGTTCATGGGAGGTCTAATGTACCTGTATAGGTGTTGGCCTGTATTTTAACAGAGGTAACTCTGTGCAATGCAGATTGAGCAAGACATGCTGTGAACAGTGACAGTTACACCCATGTACTACAACACCAGTGTAATTTTTGTAACAGTGCCAAATAAAATCAAACAGAAGGATACAGCTACCATCAAGAGATTAACATGGTTATTTATATTGTTAACATGGAAATGACAGCCTGGAAAGTACATCCTCTCACCGAAGATCAGCTCCTTTGACTTCTTTTTCTTTTGGCTTTTCCTGGTTAGGGGTTGCCACAGCAGAACACCTGTCCACTCATGATTGGCAGTGGAGTTTTATGGTGTCGAGTTGCCAGCCCGGTGCCCAACCTTCCACAGAAGGCACATACACACTCAGGGCCAATTTAGAGTGTCTAATCTACCTACAGCATGTCTTTGGGGTGTGGGAGGAAACCAGAGTGCCCAGAGGAAACCCACACGACCACAGGGAGGACATGCAGACTCCACACAGAAGGCACCCCAGCCAAGGATCAAACCAGAGAACCTCTTGCTGTGAGGCAACAATGCTAACCGCTACACCACCGTGGCCTCCCTTTGACTAAACAATAAATACTATGCAATGCCAATTAATGCAAACAAGCATGTGGTAATACAGATGGTGACATTACTAAAGTGGGTTTCTTGCGAGTACAGTAGTAACAGATTTACAATACAATCAATAGCAGAGGAAATAAATTAATTAGCATGTATACAACACCAGCTTATGTGACCAAAATGAATACAACAGAATCTGAAGGTGTCATCGGAAACTGCCATCACTAAGGTTGCCACATTTTCAAAAGCCCAAGGTGGGCATTTTTTTATGGATATATGTGATTCTGCAGAAAAAAAGAAAAACAAATCCAGAGCTAGTGAAAAGGACTGGATTTCAATTTCTTGCCAACAAAAAAATTAAATCTTGTAGAATATGTATTGTTTATGTACTTTCACATAATATTTACGTGTTTCAGATACAAAGCAATTGTTTTTACAACTGTTAAACTAAAGAGGAAATATTTTTGTCCTAAAATCTCAGAATGGTTGACATATGCTTCATTTTATTTTATTTTTGTATGACATATCTGGCCAAATAGGGACTGCCCTACATAAAGAAGGTCAGGCAGAAACCTTTGCCATCTCTGTTAGAACACCGAATAATGTGACAAATTTGATGCACTTCAATACAGCACTCTTGAGAGTCATTTGTAAGATTTGTAAGTCTGTAGTGGTATTGTCAGATAGGATTAACTGCTGTTTCAATGCTGTCTACATGCTACAGTCAACCTGGCTGTGCTTCGAGAATGCCAAAACATGCTAGTAAAGTAAAGAAAAGGGCTTTGGCACCTCCAGAATTTTGTAAAATAAACAGAAATTATTTTTAGAGCATGTTTTATTGTAACCTTTTCTCTCGTCTCTTTTTTGCACTATTTTCTGGCATCTAAGCCATATATCCCATCTGTAAGTTTTTATAGTTAAGGTACAATCCTGCCTCACATTCCACAGAGCTGTGTGTGTATGTGATGAAGCCCTTAACTGATCTCTTGACAACAGCTGAATCTCTTTCCCTGTCAGTATTATTAATACTGCTCTACCTGTCAATGCCTGGTGCCAGAGAATTTAAAACAGCAAAGAATGATATGAATTCTGGCACATACTCGAACAAAAGCAGGACTAAATGGGCATATGAGATATTCACTTTTTATTAAAATCTTCTTTTAAAAATCATGCTAATGTACTACTTACAACTTTCAAAGGATGCAGAGAGATTTGTTTTTGTTTTATCATGAGAGAGAAAAAAGGAGAAATGTCTCCATTTACTGCCCTGTAACAGGGCAGATATTAGAAGATTAGAGGTCCTTTTGTACTACAAAGTAGAGATCCCTTCTTCTGAGGAAAGGAAGAAAAATGGATGTAGGACTTGTAGAGAATTAAATGGCATTCAAGCATGTTTCCCTGCATGGTTTTACCAAAGCTGTTTACATTACATCACAATAGTAAGAAAAGTGACACGTCACAGATTTTAGAGTAAAGTATTAAGGTTGCTGGATTTGTTCAGATGTTATTCTGTAATCCTCTGGACTAAAAAAAAAACATTAAACAAGGTCTCTTTTTGAAATCTTAGTGCCACAATTGATATAGCATGTAGCACATAAAAAATGTTTAAGCTGTTTAGTGGATTTTTATGTGTGTGTGTGTGTGTGTGTGTGTGTGTGTTAGTGTGTGCATGCACGCGAGCACATGCATGTAGTGGGCACAGCTTACATTTTTACTGATTAATTCCATAAATCCATTTAACAACGAGTTAAGAATGGCCCATGAAACGAAGGGCATAGAAGTCCCTATAAAATAATGAGTCTTCTTTCATATAGTAATTGTGTTCATGGCCTTTTCCTTTAAATGTGTACATAGGCAGGAGCTCTGAGTTTCCATTTTTTCTAAGAAAAATGAAAAAAAATTCCAAAATTTGAGCTGAGTACTAGAAATTTGGTCACATTATGCTGGAACACTTATTCACTATAACTTACATTTCTTATATCTACATCTTGCAAAACTGTCAGTTTGCTTTACCGAATATCTGTATTTATAATCCTTTTTAATTTAGAATATGTAATGGTGGAATAAGAAAAAGTAAGATGCAGTCACAACAATTAAAGAAGCCACACTGAACGATTATAGGCAAAATTCTCGGAATTCCAGCTCATGAAAGTGGATTTTTTTAACAGGTGTAAAGGTTCTACTATGAGAAATTGACACACATTTTTTCAGATCACATCAATTTGTATCTAAGCAGCAAAAGAAGCCAACCATTACATATAAAGCAACAGAGATCAAAAAAAGGGGTTTTTTTTGGAAGATGTGACCCCCCCACACACACACACTCTCACACACACACTCTCACACACACACTCTCAGACACACACACTCACACACACACTCTCACACACACACTCTCACACACACACTCTCACACACACACACACTCTCACACACTCTCTCTCTCACACACACACACACACACACACACACACACACATCTCCCCTTGTGGTGGGACAAGATTAGCCCTCAAACCTATATATCCCAACTTCAGATTTGCACAGCATTTGGGAAAGGGAAAAAATGTGACAAAGCAGTGTACCATCGTCTCAGGCACACATCTGTTTTGTTCTTACAAGAATCAGCAAGTTCATTTCAGTCTGATGTATGCCAAGAAAATCCAGTATTCCCAACTAAATAAAAAAATCCCTGTGGGCTAGTTACTTTAATGAGCATTTCCTAATTAAAGGGAGGAATGTCAGAGAACAATATTCTGTTGACTTTTTCTCTTCCCATGTCCCCAGCATTGCTTCCACAGTCTGGTCTTTACATTTAATTAATAAAAAAACAAAATCCAAGGCAATGAACGCAGCAGTGGATACGTAGTGTGAAGAAAACAATGTTTTAATCCAATGACCGTTAAAACTCTCTAAACAGCAATTACAAGCAGTAAAACCACAGAAACCAATTCAAGTTGAGCGCGCTTTCCTTTGCCAATACAAAGCTTCATCAGAACTAAGATCACCTGATGCAAGGCATTTAAATACGTACATTGTTATTAAACAATATAAATCTTAAAAAAGACATGACACCTTGCTAAAACCCTGATATCAAAGCTATTGGACCATTAAAAAATTCACAGTAAAAAACAGAAAAGATCAGAATTATACATATATAATACATAAACTTGACATTACTTTATCCTAACATAAAAAACAAAAAAACAAAGCAAAAACAAAAAAAAAAACAAAAATTTACATTACATTTAATTGTCAAATCACTGCACAAACCAAAAACAAAATATTCAAGTCAGCCCAAAAGGTGCACTGTGTCTTGTAACCCCAGTTCATTAGTAGCAGCAGAAACTGTTGGTACAATGCTATTTAACCCTCCTCGTTACATTGCAGGTTTCTATCATTGTCATTCTATCCATCTCTCTCAGGATTGATACCATTTATAGCCTGCCATACCTACTCCTGTCCCATTTAACCTAAGACGTACCAGTCAAGCTGTACAGGGAGCTATATGCACACAAATCTCTAAAAACAGCCACAAACTCTGCCACCAGAAACAGTACAGAACTGCAGGTAATCATGAGACTTAACCATTTTCACTTCCATACATGTGAATGTACCACTATTCCAAAGCTTTTCAAACGTGGACAGAGTGTGCCTCGAACAGTAAGCATTGTTACTCTGTTTCTATCCAAAAATGTCAGGAGTCAAGTCCTAAGTCCATTTTTATAACTTCACATAACATTGGTTTAGTGCTTTATCAGATCCCACACTAATAAAAATGTTGTCAGTTGCCCAATACCACGTTATTGCCAGAAATATTTGTCTCACATTGATGAGAGAAGAAGATAATATAAGGAATAGCTAAAGTTATTAAAGACAATATGCTGTCCATGCTTTATATACTTAAAATGACCAGTCAAGTGGAAATGGGCATTTTTTGCCTTGTTAAGCATTATAGCCAAGAGACAGGCTAGAGAGTGAGAAAGTTCAGAAGAGAAATGGTAAGAGAAAGGAAAAAAAATTGTAGTCAGTACTTATGTTACAGTTCTTTAAACGTTTCCCAAAAACTTATATGCACAAACAGATGAATGTATATTATTATTATAACTATATTCCTTTAAAAAAAATTTAGCAAATAGTCATCACGTACCACCAGCTAAAGGTATATTTGTAACAGACATAAGACTTCAGCAGAATTCACTCTCAAAATGAAGTTTACTGGTGCCAAAGCATGCTGCTTTGGATTGCAATATTGGTTTGATTAAATTGTATGCTAAAATGTACACATTGTTGCAGTGTGGTGGATCTAAATAATTAGACATTTACAAAGTATGGTTCCTGGGAATTTTTCTGGGGTTCTCAATGAATACAACTAAATAAAGTACAGCTGTGTAAAATCTTACCATAACAGTAGATGTCCTTTTCACTGTTGCAGTACTCTTTACAAAAGGGATTCCCTGCTTTTCATAGCCCAACATCCGACCACTATACCAAAGCCTTAGAATTTTAGGGATGTCATATGTTCCCTGCCAGCCCAAAGGTGAACAACAGTGTAAGGAAAGGAAGAGGAATATGTGCATCCAGAAAGAAAAAATAAAGATGGAGAAAAGAAAAAAAGGGGAGGAGAGAGGGAGGGAGTGAATACTGCGACAGTAAAGACAAGGACATCTACTGTTATGGTAAGATTTTACACAACTGTACTAGGTCCTTTCGTATCACTGTTGCAGTATTTTTTTTACAAAAGCTCAAGAGGAAACCTGGGAGGAGGGAGGCCCAGCAAAGCTCTCAAGAAATCCATGCAAGATAGCACTGGCAAAGCCAGCTCTTGCTCTGAAAACATCCAATTTGTAATGCTTAATGACGATATGGACAGAAGTCCAAATCGCAGCTTTAAGGATGGAACTGGTAGCTTCTTCTTTCAGCTTTTCCCAGTTAGGGGTTGCCACAGCAGATCACCTGTCCACTCATGATTGGCAGTGGAGTTTTATAGTGTCAAGTTGTCAGCCCAGTGCCCAACCTTCCACAGAAGGCACACACACAGATGCACAGGGCCAATTTAAAGTGTCCAGTCCACCTACAGCATGTCTTTGGGATGTGGGAGGAAACCGGAGCACCTGGAGGAAACCCATGCAACCACAGGGAGGATATGTAGACTCCGCACACAAGGCACCCCAGCCAAGGATCAAACCAGAGAACCTCTTGCTGTGAGGCGACAACGCTAACTGCTGAACCACCATGGCTGCCCAAGGATGGAACAGGTAACTAATCCTTTGAAAAAAGCACCTGAGGAAGCCACAACCCTGGTAAAATGACCCTTTACATAGGCAGAAACATGTTTCCCACGAAAGGAGTAACAAAAAGAAATTACCTTAGATATCCATGAAATAATGGGTTTCTTAGAAACAGCTAAACCTAAAAATCTAGGATGAAAAGAAAAAGTTGCTCAGATTTAGAAATGGCTTTAGTCTTATCCAAATAATATCTGAACCTTCTCAGTGGCAGACTGCAGAGAAGAGAAAAAGTGTGCAAAATAATAGACTGGTTAAGAGATGATTCATTAACCATCTTGGGCATAAGGGAAGGATTAGTATGAAGAAATACCCTGTCCCTATGAAAATCTGAAAAGGGAGGAACAGCCATAACAGCGTGAAGCTCAGACACCTTCCTAGCTGAAGTAAGGACAAAAGAAGAACAGTCGTCCATGTACAGTGCTGTAAGGAAGCTGAATCTGCAGGCTCAAAAGGAGCCAGAGTCAATTGTTCAAGAACAAAATTAAGGTCTCAAGAAGAAGGAATAGGCTTCCTGGTGAGGCCTAATATGGACGCCTTTAAGAATTTGTTTGGCCTCAAACCTAGAGGCCAAAGGAGGAGTCAAAGGCAGACAAGCAGAAATAGCTGAAAAATGAGTTTTAACTGAAGAGTCAGCCAATTCAACAAGGACCAATTCATACAAATAAGAGAAAACCCGGGAATCCTCCACAGAAAAATGGATGCTGGTTGCAAGAAGGGCACCAGACTGAAAATCTCTTCCATTTGGTCACACAAGATTTCCTGCTAGTGGGTTTTGGGGCCTCCTGCTGGATCCAAAGCATGTCCTCAGAAAACAGGTGCCTAAAAGAGATCAAAACCTTACCATCCACTGTGTCAGATGCAGAGTGGGCAAGTAAGGATTTATTTATTTATACTTTCATTTGTTTACTGGGGGAAGGTCCAACTGGGCCAGAAGCCCATTTTCAGCAGAGGCCCAGGGAGAAAAGCTCCATTACAGTTTATAACATCACAAGTAGAAATCGTACTTACATAGCATGACAGGTTGCATACATAACTAAACTGTTTCAACACAAGTAGAAATTGTAAAAGCACAACATAACTGATTACAACATAGCTTATTCTGTTTCATTATTTGTATAACACTCAAATGAAAAGTATATAAGGAAATCACATAGACAGGTGTCATATAGGTTATAGATGTTTGTGTAAACAGAGATATGCATAAAAGATACGATATGAAGAGAGTAGATAGGTTGGGGAAAGGGGGCTGGTGGAGGGGCCGAGGATGGCCAGATCATCCTGGGGTAGTGCTGGAGCACAGTCACTTATTGTTTAGGTGTTCCTTCAGAAGTAGTTTGAATTTGGAATGTTATTAGTGTTGAGTATATGCTGGGGTATGGAGTTCCAGGATTTTGCTATTTGGTTTGAGAACAGAGAGTCTCCTTAACTATTGTTGGCTTTAGTGACTTTAGCAGAAGCTTGTTGGACGATCACAGGGTTTGACTGGTTGAGTAACGTTGAACTAATTTTTAAGAGCAGAGCAGTTTTCTGGTTGGTGTATAATGGTGTGGGCAATTGTAATCTGATTGAGTCTTAGCAGATTTAGTAATTCAATCCATTTTAGTTGCTGGAGAGCTGAGCAGTGGTGTGAACTGTTAGGGAGGCTAGTAGAAAATCTAGCTATTTTATGGTAGCATGCCTCTAATTTGATTAGGTCTGATTTTGTAAGGTTTGTAAAAATAGGAGAAGCATACGATAGAGTGGATAGTAGATGTGTTCTAGCAATAGACTGTGTGGAGGTAGGACTGAGGAATGGTTTGGCTCTGTACAGTGAGCCAAGTTTGATGTGGACCTTTTTAATGACTAGGGCTATGTGTTTGTCATATTTTAGTGAATTGTCAGTTGTGCCTACTAGTAGCTTGGTATTGTCAACTGGTTTACTTTTGGTGTTGTTAGAGGCGAGGATGAAGAAAGAGAATGGAGGCTCAGGAGTTCTGTTATTTGAGAAAAGCGTAAGTTTTGTCTTGTTTGGGTTAAGTATGAGATAGTTTTCAGTAACATACGATTCTATGTCTGTGAAGGCTTTTTGAGTTCTATCCAGGAGTTCAGTGAGGAATTATCTGCATATTGTACAATTGTTGCTAGGTGGGATACAGTCCTGAATTTATTGGTGAAGATAATAAAAAGTAGTGGTCACAGAACTGAACCTTGTGGGACACCTACTGAGACAGGCAGCAGGGCTGAGATCTCATTTTGCCACTTCACTGCTTCAAACAGGTAGCTATGAAACCATGAGATGACTAATTGGGAGAGATTTATGGTAGAAAGTTCTTTGAGTAGTTTCTGATGAGATACCAAGTCAAAAGCCTTTGCCATATCAAGGAAAATGGATGATATGAATTTACCACTGTTTCTGTGCTGGTTGACTGTATCTGTAAAGTCTAAGAGAGCAGGTAAGGTACTGAGGTTTGGTCTAAAACCATGTTGAGAGCTGGAGTGAAGGTTACTGTGTAGTAGATAGAGCAGGAGTTGTGAATGTATGCATTTTTCTAGAATTTTGGCTGGATGAGTATGGAAATTGGCTTGTAGTTAGATAATTCTGTGGTTGTGCCTCCTTTATGTAAGGGGATGATATGGGAGATTTTTCAAAGTTTAGGGACATATTGTTCAGAGATGGAACAGTTGATGATTAGGAAGACAGGATATGAGCTGGAGCCTGCTGCTATTTTGAGACATTTGTTGGAAAGTCGATCTGTGGCAAGTGATGTTTTAGTTGTATTGGGAGTTTTTTTATGAAGTTGATCTGAATAGGTCCAGTAGAGAAAGAGTTAGGGTGCAGCGCAGAATTACTGGGAAAAGTTAGTGGAGAGTTGTTTTTGGTTTTTTTACAAGGGACAGTACAGAGTTTATGAAGTGTGAGTTAAATTGGGTTGCTGTGTTCTCAGTGGTATTAGGGAGATTGGGGGCAGGAGTACTGATTTGTCCTTGGTTTAAGAGTTGTTTTATGGCAGCCCACAATTTCTGGGGGTTATTTTGATATTTCTGTTGAACTAATATGTAGTAAGATTTTTTGTTATTATGGATGTGTTTTTTTGCTACATTTCTTAATTGGCGATAAATTTAGAGGGAAGTTTGGTTTTTGGTTGATTGATAGTGCAATTGGGCTCTATCTCTCTGTTTCATGATCTGTTTAGTATCTATAGTTAGCCATGGACTTAGTTTTGCTTTGATGCACATTTTTCTAAGTAGGGCCAGACAATTAAGAATATTGAGGAATTCATTATTGAAGTATTGGACAGCATCGTCTAACTGTAAGTGTTTTAGAAGGGTCCAGTCACATTGTTTTAGGAGCGAGTTGAAGGTTTCAATGAAAAACCTTCTTTTGATGCGGATATATTTATATATAGCGATTTTAGTAAGGCATATTTTCTGTCTGAGAAGATAGGTGGGCATGTGGTTGCTAAGAGAGTCAGGGAGGCAGCTAAAGTGGTGACATAGGGATGGACAGTTGGTGAGTGTCCAATCTAGTATGGAATGTTTGTCACTGTGTTTGTCAATTCTGGTTAGTGTGTAGATTAATTGTGAGAACCTGAAGAGGTTAATAAAGTTGGTAGGGTTGTCAGAGTTACAGGTGGCCCAGTCTATGTTGACGTCTCCTAAGATTAATGTTTCATGGTTATATGTGAAGGTGGCAAGCAAAGAATATTTTTAGTTATGGGGGTATTGTTTCCAGGGTGGGGGTTATAGGCAGCTATAATGATAATGCTCTTTTCAGTGTTTAGGTGGAGGCATGATACTAGCATTTCTGAGTTGGTAGAATCAGGAGGGCTGCTATCTAAGTGTTCTAGGATAAGTTTATTCCTTATAGACAATTGATATACCACCACCATGCTTGTGAGACCAATTGAGTCTGTGGATACTGTATCCTTTAGTCAGGAATTTGCTATCTTTAGTGTGATTTTTTTAAGCAGGTTTTGGCTAGTACTGTGATGTCTGGGGAGTATAGCAACAGGGTAGTGTGAAATTCAGGTACTTTGTTAAGAATACTTCTAAGGTTCATGTTAATGATTAGGGGATCTGAGGAGTCATTTGTGTGAAAGAGGGGGTTTTGAAGGACAGAATTACCTTGTGGGTAGGGTATGTAATGCAGGAGTTCTGGGCCTGGATCTGTGTATATATCTCTACTTAAACAAAGTAGAGATAAATTGAATAGAAATAGGTGAGAGAGTTCTGGTTGCAGTTTGGCATATTTCTGTTTTAGATGTGGGGCTGCCTGTATGCAAGTGTATTTAAGTATAAAGAGTTCTGTGTAAGAGTTATTGAATAGTTGCTTTGATAAACTGATATCTGTTGGAATGTTAATTGGTGGGGGGGTGGCAGGTTTTGGGGGCCATAAATGTAAGTGACTTGTAGATTATGGAAGGAGGTAATTAGGTAGGTTGAGGTATGTAGACTGATTTTGTGTGTGTGTGTGTGTGTGTGTGTGTGTGTGTGTGTGTGTGTGTGTGTGTGAGGAACATGTTATGTAGAATAAGAGAGGGGTTGTTGGTGAGAAATCTTTTCTGAGAGTTGAATTTAAGTAAAAGATTACAGTGGAGATGTACAGTAGTTGGTATGATAACGAATGAGAGAGTAGCAGTGTTTGATTCACTGGTTAGACTGGTTTGGGAGATATGATTGGTTAATGGGAAAAGGGGTGTGTTTATCCTTAACTATAAGTTTAGGTGCAGTGGGGGTGTGTGGGAATTGGGGTTAGGGTAGGAGAGCAGAGTGAGCCCGAGCACAGCGAGGATGAACAGATCAGGTTGAGCCATAAAGCGACCATGCAGCATAACAGAAACAATCAGTTGCTTCTGCTATCCAGGTCAGTCAAGAAAAATTATCACCCCTTTTTACAAAATCTATCAGCAAAAAAATTTAGCTGAGTAAAATTTAGCAGTTAGTAGTGGTGCTTTGCCAGACTGATTAGTAAAAATAGAAGAAAAATGTTTTCTTTAGAATTAAGCCAGAGAATGAAAAGGTAATCTTTGAAACCTAAGAGTTGTTTAGTGGGAATTGCTGATGGGGGAGGGGGGTTCCAGTAGTGTGCACACCCTGAGCTAGGTCTATCCAGATATTTGTAAGCGAAACCCAAAATAATTTTCTCTCAGCCGCATGCACTGCAGGAAGTTTCTTTGCTTGTGCTTTGCCACAGCCCTGAGGATCGGGTAGTTTAGTGGAATGTTGCAGGCAGCTTAATCTTATATGGGCAGGACTGGCAGCATGTATTTGCAATGGGAACTGCAGGAAGAATGGATGAGAGACCCCTTGTCTTGTGTGACCAGGTCCACCCTATGAGGTAATTTGTGGTGATTGTCCTTGACTAGATGCAGAAGGAGGGGGAACCAATGCTGTCTGAGCCTAAAGGGAGTCACCAGCAAGATTTTGATGGGGGTCATGTTCTATCTTGAACAGGACCCTCTGTATGAGAGGAAGGGGTGGGAAGGCATAAAGAAACATTCCTTTCCAAGAAAAGGGCAAGGCATCCACCTTCCATACCAGAAGACTTGGGAATCTGGTGCAAACGAGAGGAAGCTGTCTGTTCAGAGGGAGGCAAAAAGATCTACCTGAGGAGTACCCCACTGGTGGACAATGTCCGAAAACACATCTTTGTGAATCATCCACTCGTGAGTCTGTGTTACTTATGGACCTGCACAAAGAGTCTGCAACAATGTTCTGATCTGAAGGAATATAAACAGCCTGAAGAGTCACCTGATACTGGACAGCCAGATCCCAAACCTGAAGAGCTAGTCTGCACAAGAGATAAGACTGTGTCCCCCCCTTGCTTGTTGATGTACCACGTGACTGTAGTATTGTCTGTTAAGGTTTTGAGAGGCCCTAGAAGAAAAAGAGTACAGAAGGCCTGAAGAGCAAGAAGGAGAGCTCTCATCTCCTTAATGCTGATATGATCTGCCCTCTGATGAATGGGCCAAAGATCCTGAACATCAGAAGTCTGAAAGAAGCTCCCCACCCAGTGTCTAAGGCATCCGAGAAAAGTTCCTGAGAGGGGAATGGTGGCTGAATAGGAATTCCTAGGTTGAGCAAGAGCTGATGAATCCACCACTGAAGCACTAGTATGAGACGTGGAAGAAGAGGACCTAGAAAGTCTAAAGGGTGACAGCCAGACTGACTTTAGGAACCACTGTAGCTTCTTCATATGGAATATGGCTAGAAGAAACATAGGAATGGTGGAAGCCATGTAACCCAGAGCCCTTAGGAACTCTCTGGCCATAATAGAGACCCGAGGAAGAAGGGTTTGAAAAAAATGGAATTAGAACCAGAGCCTTGGGTGGTGGCAGGGAAGTTAGCAGAGGAATGGTCCAGAGCCTGCACCCAAGAAAAACATAATCCTGAGGAGGAATCAGGAAAGATTTATGAAACTGTATAAACCCTAGGCTTTGAAAGAGGCATATAGCATAGTGGAGGTGCTGAAACAAGATCTCTGGAGAGGAGGCCTGAATAAGCAGGTCATCCAGGTAAGGAAAGCTTTGTTTCCCCCTCAACTTGCAAAAAGGCAATTACAGAAGCAATACATTTGGTGAAGACCCTTGGGACAGTAGAAAGGCCAAAGGGAAAGCAGAGAACTGAAAAATGCAAGGAAGAGACAGAGAAATGCAAGCATTTCCTGAAAGGGATATGAAAAGGGGTATGAAGAGAGGTATCACTGAGATCCAGAGAGACCAGGAAAGCCTGAGGAGGAAGAAGATGAAATAGAGTCTGAAGGGACAGCATTCAAAAAGAAGCCATCTTCAGAAAGGTGTTGAGCTGAGAAAGGTCTAGAATGGGCTTCCAGGTGCCTTCTTTCCTGGGAACCAAAACATTTCTGGAATAAAACCCCTTCCCCCATTGAGGAGTAGAAACTGCTTGGATGGTGCCTTGAGACAAAAGACTCTGAAGAACCTCTGGAAAAAAGGACAGCTGTTCCTGAGGAGGCTGAAGAATGTCTAGAAATGGAGGAAGGGATTTCTACTCCATGGAGTATCCCTGATGAATTATGGGCAGGACCCAAGAGTCCTGGGTGATGCTTAACCAATTGGGAAGAGAGTAAAAGATGATGAGACAAAGGAACCTGTCCTAGGATGGAAGGAAGAAGACAGACAGACAGACCCTGGTTTGTCTAGAAAAGGAGGCTTCTGAGTAGTAGGAGTCTGAGTAGATTTAGCAGGAGGAGCCCGTCTAGAACTTTTTTTTTCCTTTGGGAGAAGGGCAAGACTGTCTACAGACAAAGGCAGGCTTCGAAGGATAATTCCTCTGAAATTTAGGAATAAGTGAAACAAAAATATGTTTCAGTTCCTACAAGGTTCCCTTTTCCTGCAGGGACTTAAAAAGCTCAGCAGCTGCAGAACCAAAGAGACTTTTTATTATCAAGATCATTCATTAATTTAGCTTTAATATCATCAGGTAAAGATTGGAGGTGAAGTCAAGAATAATGCCTCAACACAGAACCAAAGACAGTAGAACTACAAGGAGCATCAGCTGCATCATAACTACATGTAATAAAATGGCAAGCCACTTGAGAAGAGGAGCCCAACAGAGAGAGGGCTAAAACCTTCTCCTTACAATCAAGAAGGTCAGAAATAACCTGATAGGCCTGAGAAAGAAGAGCTAAGACACATCTGGTCATATGGGTCTGATAATTAATATCCCCATAGGCCATGGTAGCAGAAGTATACCTCTTTTGCCTAGCCATTCTATAGTCCTGCTGTCCTTGTCAGAAGGAAACAATTTAATAGAAGGCAATATTTTATAGCGTTTGCCAGAAGAGACAGACACAACAAAGGGGTTGGCAGGTAGACATTTATAATAAAGTTTACAATCATCAGACCTTTTAGGGACTGGAGGATGGGAAACAGGAGCCTGAGAAGCTGATGAAAAAGTGCATAACAGGGCATCTAGGGCCAAAAGGACAGCAGAGGGCTTATGGGACTCCATCTGGAGGAGTTCATAAAACCTCTTCTGGATGTCTGAAACCTGAGTACAGTGCCATTTAAAAAATTCCATCATACGATTGATCTTCTTCTTCTTTCAGCTGCTCCCATCAGGGGTCGCCACAGCAGATCAACTGTTTCCATTTCTTCCTGTCCTCTACATCTTGCTCTGTCACACCAACCACCTGCATGTCCTCTCTCACCACATCCATAAACCTTATCTTAGGCCTTCCTCTTTTCCTGTTACCTGGCACCTTCATCCTTAGCATCTTTTTCCCAATATACTCTGTATCCCTCCTCAGCACATGCCCAAACCAACGTAATCTTGCCTCTCTGGCTTTGTCTCCAAACCTTCCAACCTGGGCTGACCCTCTAATATACTTATTCCTAATCCTGTCCATCCTCGTCACACCCAGTGCAAATCTTAACATCTTCAACTCTGCCACATCAAGCTGTGACTCCTGCCTTTTTGTCAATGCCACTATCTCCAACCCATATAACATAGCTGGTCTCACTACCCTCTTGTAAACCTTCCCTTTCACTCTTACTGGTACTCATTTGTCACAAATCACTCCTGACACTCTTCTCCACCCACTCCATCCTGCCTGTACTCTCTTCTTCACCTCTCTTCCACACTCACCATTACTCTGAACTGTTGATCCCAAGTACTTAAACTCATTCACCTTCACCACCTCTACTCCCTGCATCCTTACCATTCCTCTCTCCTCCCACTCATTCACACACATATATTCTGTCTTAGTCCTGCTGACCTTCATTCCTCTTCTCTCTAGAGCATATCTCCACCTCTCCAGGGTCTCCACCACCTGTTCCCTACTCTCACTACAGATCACAATGTCATCTGCAAACATCATAGTCCACAGGGACTCCTGTCTGATCTCGTCTGTCAACCTGTCCATCACCATTACAAATAAGAAAGGGCTCAGAGCTGATCCTTGATGTAATCCCACCTCCACCTTAAACGCATCCGTCACTCCCACTGCAGACCTCACCAGTGTCGCACTACCCTCGTACATATCTTGTACCACTCTTACATACTTCTCTGACACTCCCGACTTCCTCATACAATACCACAACTCCTCTCTAGGCACCCTGTCATATGCTTTCTCTAAATCCACAAAGACACAATGCAACTCCTTCTGACCTTCTCTGTACTTCTCCATCAACACTCTCAGAGCAAACATTGCATCTGTAGTGCTCTTTCCTGGCATGAAACCATACTGCTGATCACTAATCATGACCTCCCTTCTTAACCTAGCTTCCACTTTCCCATAACTTCATGCTGTGACTGATCAGTTTAATCCCTCTGTAGTTACTACAGCTCTGCACATCACCCTTATTCTTAAAAATTGGTACCAAAACACTTTTTCTCCATTCCTCAGGCATCCTCTCACTTTCCAAGATTTCATTAAACAATCTAATTAAAAACTCCACTGCCATTTCACCTAATCACCTCCATGCTTCCACAGGTATGTCATCGGGACCAACAGCCTTTCCGTTCTTCATCCTCTTCATAGCTATCCTTACTTCCTCCTTGCTAATCCACTGCACTTCATGATTCACTAACCGCACATCATCCAACCTTCTCTCCCTCTCATTCTCTTCATTCATCAACCCCTCAAAGTACTCTTTCCATCTGCTCAACACACTCTCCTTGCTTGTGAGTACATTTCTCTCATTATCTTTTATCACCTTTACCTGCTGCACATCTTTACTAGCTCGGTCCCTCTGTCTAGCCAATTGGTACAGGTCATTTTCTCCCTCCTTAGTGTCCAACCTTTTATCCATCATACAATTGATACTATTCCCAAAAGAAAGTTCCTCAAAGGGAGAATCTGAACTAATTGAGTCCTCTCCCTCAGCTGCATAGTCCAATGGAGAAGGAATCTGAGAGCAGTAAGCCAAGGACTTTTTCCCTGAGTCTAGTTCCTCATCAGAAGAGTATTGCTCCTTAGGCCTCTTAAAAGTAGGTGAACGGAGGGGGTGGGGAGCAGGAACAAAAATTCCCTCAGGGGATTTCAAGGCCATGAATCAATTAAACAACCTGTGTGTAAAATCCTGCCAGTCATGCTGGGAATCCTTAGAAGAAGGGGAAATATATTTTGTTTTCTGCTTCTTTTTCAAAGGGATGTCTGCCCTAAAGACCTTAGATGGTTCAGACCCTTGTCGACATTCAATTAACATAGTTAGAATCTCCTCCCAAACAAGAATCTGCGGAACACCCTTCAGTCCCTCAGATATAACTAGGGTAGGTTCCCCCTCAACATCCACAGCAGACATCTGCAGAGGCTCTGAGGATGTGCTAGAAGCTGTATCCATGCTGGCCTCATAAACAGTCACATAAGAGGAATCCGACTGTACAATCAGACGATCCTCTGGGTTTTTACCAGCCTCAAGAGAGATGTCTGGGGAAGGAGCTTCAGCAGCCGAATCTGACCTGACTATTTTTGGCCTTCTTCTTGGCAGATGGCTGACCCTTGTTATAGGATGATTCCACCATCACAATCAGTGCCTACAACTTAAGGCATTGGTTTTCTAGGTAGATAGACAAGGAAGAGAGATGTCTTTGAAGGGTCTTAGGGGCAAACATTGACAAATCAAACACAAAGTGCGGGCGTGTCAAGCATCCAAGCAAAACAAACATTGCTCATGATGATCCTTCTGATGAATTTGTCTCCCACACTAACATTTTCCCTTTCTGGATGATTCTTATGATGAATTTGTCTCCCACGCTAACATTTTCCCTTTCTGGATGATCCTTCTGATGAATTTGTCTCCCACGCTAACATTTTCCCTTTCTGGATGATCCTTCTGATGAATTTGTCTCCCACGCTAACATTTTCCCTTTCTGGATGATCCTTCTGATGAATTTGTCTCCCACGCTAACATTTTCCCTTTCTGGATGATTCTTATGATGAATTTGTCTCCCACGCTAACATTTTCCCTTTCTGGATGATTCTTATGATGAATTTGTCTCCCACGCTAACATTTTCCCTTTCTGGATGATCCTTCTGATGAATTTGTCTCCCACGCTAACATTTTCCCTTTCTGGATGATCCTTCTGATGAATTTGTCTCCCACACTAACATTTTCCCTTTCTGGATGATTCTTATGATGAATTTGTCTCCCACGCTAACATTTTCCCTTTCTGGATGTTCCTTCTGATGAATTTGTCTCCCACGCTAACATTTTCCCTTTCTGGATGATCCTTAAGATGAATTTGTCTCCCACGCTAACATTTTCCCTTTCTGGATGATCCTTCTGATGAATTTGTCTCCCACGCTAACATTTTCCCTTTCTGGATGATCCTTCTGATGAATTTGTCTCCCACGCTAACATTTTCCCTTTCTGGATGACATGTAAACTTGCAACCAAAGAAAAAAAACAAGATAAGAAGAAAACTCCAATGTGGCATTTGAAAATTTCTTGGTAACCAGTACAAACAAAGGATCATTCAGACTGACAATCAAAGATGGCATTCAGACTGTCAGCAAACAAGTTCCGAGGTATGTACCTCCATATGTTACCTTTATGCTCTATGCCGTGAGTGGGGAGCATAAGTGTAACACACAATATCCCTAATCATAAGGCTTTGGTATACTGGCCGGACATTAAGCTACCCTAGACAGGGAATCACTTTTGATAAGAATACTGCAACAGTGATATGGAAGGACATGTATAAATACAAATGGATAAATCAGTTATAGCCCACAAATAGGACTATTGTATACACTGGCTTTGCAGTAAAACTTTGCTGTTGTGGTATTTATTTTATAAATTATATTTCTTAGCTGTGAGCTTTCAGCTACAATGAGACACACATTGTAAAAAGTAAAGATGCAGGATTTCACAACCCTATTTGATAACTGCAGCTGTTCTGTGACACCTCATGACCCCTCCCTCTTGCCACACCCCATACCCTGTGCTTTGCCCCACCCTCACTATATGTCTTTGCTCTAACTCGTTCCATCCCATTACTTGTCATCCTAATGTGTGCACATTCACCACTGTTTGTACAGGTGTGTGTGTATGTGTCCAACTATTCCTGTACACTGACATTCCCTTTTTCTGCCTTCTTTTCTTTTAATCCTTATACTCTTACCTTGTCTCTACATAAAGAAATGAGGCCTGTCTCTACAGAAAAGTGTTGTACCACCCTTCTTACATTACAGGCACTCCCACATGTTGCCTTTTATGTTTGTTCCTGTGCTTGCTATCTTCCCCATTCCATCACTTCCCGATACACCCCCCCCCTTACATTTTTATTTATTTATTTATTATTTATTTACATTTGTTGACCGGGAGTGTCCGACTGGACATAGGTCCATTTTCAGTGGAGGCCCGGGGAGAAAAGCTCCACAGTTAAAATAAACAGACAGTAGTTACATTGGATTACATAGCAATTAACCATTTAACATAGCAATTAATTACAAACATATTTACAGATGAAGAACATAGTACATCAGTAGACAACTAGAATCTTTATCTGCGAAGTACATAACAGACATTAACAAATGTTACAATAAGAAGTTCCTGCTGTATAATAAGTACTAGGCTTATGAGCATGTGAGCTTGCTATAATCAACGTAGCTAGTGGGGTGGAAAGAAAGGTAGTGGTTGGATGGGGTGGGTGATATTAGAGTGGGAGTTGCAAGGGCATAGCCAGCATGTTTTTAGGTGCTCTTTTAGTAAAGTTTTGAAGTGGGTGCATGATGGTACAGAGGTAATTGTGGGTGGGAGGGAGTTCCATAATTTGGCTATGGCACAAGAGAATAGTGCTTCACCAGTAGAGTTACTGGCTTTAGTGATCTGCAAGTGATTTTTGTTGCTGGATCTTAGTGGTCTGGTGGTGCGATAGGGTTGGAGTAGATTCTGGAGGAATGGGATATTTAGTGGATGGTTTGCTAGTTTGTGGGCAAGTGAGAGTTGATACCATTGAAGGGGGTGAGGGAGTTCAAGCCAGCCCAGTTCAGCAAGTGAGAGACAGTGGTGACTACGGTAGGATGCCCCTGTGGTGAATTTGGCGATTTTGCTGCAGCAGGTCTCTAGCTTGTTTAGATCGCATTGCCTTAAGTTGGTATATATTGGAGAGGCATAAAGTAGGGTGGAGATAAGGTGAGAATTTGCTATTGAAATCTTTGCTGCTTTGGTGAGAAGTTGCTTATTTCTGTATAACGCTCCTAGTTTTTTGTGGACTTTTTTTATGGTCATGGATATGTAAATGTCAAATTTTAGTTTATTGTCTATTTCCACTCCTAGCAATTTGGTGTGTTAAGTTGGGTATATAGTGGTGTTGTCTTTTGCTGTGATGTTAAAGTGAGAGATGTTTTGAGTATGTTTGGTGGGTTGGAAGATGAGTAGTTTAGTTTTGTTTGGGTTGATTATTAATTGGGCATCGGATAACCAAGTTTCAACAGAGGACAAGGCTTCCTGTGTGACTTTTTGCAGTTTGGGTAGGGACTGGGCTGAGCAGATGATGGTTGAGTCATCTGGGTATTGTATGAGTGTGCCATGTTTGGTGGCAGAGGCTAGATTATTGGTGAAAACAGAGAAGAGTAGGGGTCCAAGGATGGATCCTTGGGGAACCCCTATGGAGACAGGTAGTTGGGGAGATATGTCATTCTGCCATACAACGGATTGTTGGCAGTCAGACAGGTAACTCTGAAACCAGTTGGTGACTGACTGAGAGAAGGATAGGTATTGAGGACATAGATGAGTTGTTTGTGTGGGACCATGTCAAATGCTTTAGATAGGTCTAGGAATGTAGCAGATGAGAGATAGCCATTGTTTTTATGCTGAAGGATAGGATAGGATTACATGCACCTGACAGGTCCCACTCCATCACTTTCCTATGTACCTTTTACTCCCCTTACATGCATCTGATAGGTGTCCACATATGTAATTACTATAACACTGCAGTTGTAATTACTGTATGGCTACATAGATTTATGCAGTGTCTTACATCATCCTACCGAGGGATGAGCTACACAGATTTATGCAGTATCTTACATCATCCTACTGAGGGATGTGCATGCATGCACATCGCAGCCTGTCTTATAACATTCTACTGAGGGATGTGCATGCATGCACATCACAGCCTGTATTATATCATCCTACTGAGGGATGTGCTTGCATGCACAATGCAACCTGTCTTGTATAATCCTACTGAGGGATGTGCTTGAATGCACACTGCAGCCTGTCTTATATCATCCTACTGAGGGATGTGCTTGCATGCACAATGCAGCCTGTCTTACATCATCCTACTGAGGGATGTGCTTGCATTCACAATGCAGCCTGTCTTATATCATCCTACTGAGGGATGTGCTTGCATGCACACTGCAGCCTGTCTTGTATCATCCTACTGAGGGATGTGCTTGCATGCACAATGCAGCCTGTCTTGTATCATCATACTGAAGGATGAGCTTGCATGCCTCTGCATGTGCTACTTTATTTCAAGTTGCTGTGGTATATGAAACCATGTTTTCAGTTCTTATGACATGCATGAAAAAATTGTATAGGATGACTTTTTGGATTCTGTCTTGCACTTCTGTGTACACAATGCAGCCTGTCTCATATCATCCTACTGAGAGTTGTGCTTGCATGCACAGTACAGCCTGTCGTGTATCATCCTACTGAGGGATGCACTTGCATGCACAATGCAACCTGTCTTGTATAATCCTACTGAGGGATGTGCTTGCATGCACAATGCAACCTGTCTTGTATAATCCTACTGAGGGATGTGCTTGAATGCACAATGTAGCCTGTCTTATATCATCCTACTGAGGGACGTGCTTACATGCACAATGCAGCCTGTCTTATATCATCCTACTGAGGGATGTGCTTGCATGCACAATGCAGCCTGTCTTGTATAATCCTACTGAGGGATGTGCTTGCATGCACAATGCAGCCTGTCGTGTATCATCCTACTGAGGGATGTGCTTGCATGCACAATACAGCCTGTCTTGTATCATCCTACTGAGGGATGTGCTTGCATGCACAATACAGCCTGTCTTGTATCATCCTACTGAGGGATGTGCTTGCATGCACAATGCAGGCTGTCTTATATCATCCTACTGAGGGATGTGCTTGCATGCACAATGCAGGCTGTCTTATATCATCCTACTGAGGGGTGTGCTTGCATGCACAATGCAGCCTGTCTTATATCATCCTACTGAGGGATGTGCTTGCATGCACAATGCAGCCTTTCTTGTATCATCCTACTGAGAGATGTGCTTGAATGCACAACAGAGCCTGTCTTGTATCATCCTACTGAAGGATGAGCTTGCATGCCTCTGCATGTGCTACTTTATTTCAAGATGCTGTGGTATATGAAACGATGTTTTCAGTTCTTATGACATGCATGAAAAAATTGTATAGGATGACTCTTTAGATTCTGTCTTGCACTTCTGTGTACACAATGCACCCTGTCTTATATCATCCTACTGAGGGATGTGCCTGCATGCACACTGCAGCCTGTCTTGTATCATCCTACTGAGGGATGTGCTTGCATGCACAATGCAACCTGTCTTGTATAATCCTACTGACTGATGTGCTTGAATGCACAATGCAGCCTGTCTTATATCATCCTACTGAGGGATGTGCTTGCATGCACACTGCAGCCTGTCTTGTATCATCCTACTGAGGGATGTGTTTGCATGCACAATGCAATCTGTCTTGTATCATCCTACTGAAGGATGAGCTTGCATGCCTCTGCGTGTGCTACTTTATTTCAAGATGCTGTGGTATATGAAACCATGTTTTCAGTTCTTATGACATGCATGAAAAACTGGTATAGGATGACTCTTTGGATTCTGTCTTGCACTTCTGTGTACATATTTGACTACATGTAAGTGTACACATGTGTATTTTGCTGAGCTGCTCACTTATGTGTACCAAAGTAGAGGTATAGGCATGAAGGCACTGCCATCCCCACTTTCGATATGTAATTAGTGTCTACGTCAATGTGTAGTGCCACCAAGAGCTGCAGAGGAGTGCATTGTGTCAGTCTGAATCCCAGACAGGCAGATGTTAGAGTTTAACAACACACAGAAACAGACAGGCAAAGACAGGCAGACATGCATGTAAGCACACATGCACACACATACACGGCCAACTTTGCAAAAGTCGCACAGAGCTACACGGCTATATAAGTAGTACAAAGAAACTGATAAAATGGCATGCACACACAGACACAAAAGTCAACACATACAGACACGTGCACACGTGCCCACACATATTCACACATGACAGTTTAACACGGAATCAAAGCTATAACACGTTTTACACTATAGTCTTGGGTTTTACTCAGAGGTTACTTAGGAACTCTGCTTTCCTGATGACTATACTTTTGTAAGAAGTAATAAGTTAATCTGGTACTGTGCTTTGTCACCAAAGTACCATATTATCAAGTGCATGTCAGTCAAACCCAATTGATCAAATAACATGCATATGTAAGGATGCTGCAATGAATGAGTTGCAGAGACAAGACTGCAGAATATCAGGTGGTGGTAGTTTTACCTTATCCCTGGTACTGTGTGATCTCAGAGTTAGTATATTTAAGACAAAGGGGGTTAATATAAGACAAATGTGGGGGAATGCTCATAACCTAGATGACTGGATTGATATCTACAAATTTACTGCAATATCAGCTGGTATGGCCCTCTTGGAGGAAGGAGGTGTAGCCTGAGGGTGAGTAATGGTAAGGTATGAACAGTCACAATACTCAATGGCCTTGGAATTTTTATGAATCTGTGAATCTCAGCCTTTGTTTGTACACTGTCTGATGATGGCCAGTTCATTTGCTTGGACCACAAATCCCAAGCTATGACTGGCCTTTGGATCATACTTGCTGAACAAACAGACTATCTAAAGGCAGTGCAGCTTATAAAGCCAACTTTTTCAAAATCTAGTGCCTCAACACATTGGGTAGATAGGACATTATAAGCAGTGTAAGCATGTATCTAGATATGGGGCAAAAAATGAAGTGGCAGGTGATTAGAAAGATTTTTTCCTGAAACAAGTCTCTAAGCAAGATAGAGAGGGGATAAATAAAAGTATTTGTCAGACAAAAATGAAACTTAACAGAGTTACACTGGCTATGCACAAAGAAGGTGCATCTACCACGGTGTGAGAGAATGAGGCCATGTTTGTTGGGGAAACATTTTTCCCAACCCTTCTGTGCCCTCAGAACTTTAGATGCCATTAAAAAGCAAGCTTTCCTTGATTAAAGTGTTAAAGACTAAATAAAATTTGTTTCATCAGACTCTAGAAAAAAATCAACCAAACTTACTATCTACTTTCTATTTTTCACTTTTTAATAATAAAAAAATAAATGCAGTCATGGGGAGACAGAGAGACAGTGCCTATTCTGACACTCAGTGGGTCCAAGCCAAAGAAGTCCACCCTGCTTAAGGTCCCAACCCGTTGCATAACACATGCCTAGACATTCACTCTGGACTCAAATGGCTTCTCCTACTGCATGTCCTTAAGATGTAGAATACTGGAGAGATCTGGAGCACTGACCCTCATTGAAAACCCATGCAAACAATGTTTTCCATAAAATACATAATACTAAATGCTTTCCCAACAGCCTTAATGAATATTTACCACTAGAAGCTCTCCTCACCTTTAAAACTTCAGCTCCCATCCTATTTTCTACAAACAAGAACAGTCACAGAGTGTAAGGATAGTAAGGTACGCTCAGACATATATGGTGCTGTTTAGTCACCTGATAAAGTCAGGTCATCCTGAGGTTGCCCTGAATTATTTCAACAAGCTTCTCAATAGTATAGTAGACAAAACACGTTCTGACCACTAAGAGGAGGATTAGAAGCAACCACTGCCCTTGACTAAGGCATAATCTAAATGTTTAGTGAACAACAGGGACAAAAGCTGGACATTCTGAAAATCATCAAATAACCCATTGGACTATACCAACTTTATATATCTCAGAAACAGATGTAAACAACAAATTAAAAAAGCAAAAGCCATTTACTTAAGAGCTCCACTAAAATCCCTAAGCTATTCTGAAAGGTTATAAAGGACATTACCTTGTTTGAATCATCCAAGGGGCCTTCCTCAGGTAACACTATATCCACAACTAACATTACCCAAATTCAAGACTAAATTAGCACACCAGTAGTTGCACCCTTTCCCATCAAATCGGTAACTAAAATCATGTGAACATAACTATCGACTTCTAACCGACACCCTAACTAATATCCCTGTTCCCAGTCCTTCTTTAAACTAGCACCAACCTTCTATTTCAAGGAAATATAATCGCGATAATGAGAAAATCTCTAGAAAAAACTAGAAAGAAAAAAAAAACAATCCCAACCCTAGCAGCATTCAACTTGCATTCCTGTGACTCTATGCAAAACCAATTTCAAAACTTTTAGGAGTTATTTTTAACTTGCCACTAACTATAGAAATAATACCTAAACAGTTTAACCTATAATAACATTTTCCAAAAGAACATCATAGACTATTGCCCTAACACCATACCATGCTCTGTCACAAAATACAGTGTTACCTGGTCCAAAATCACCACAAGTATGGTCTTGTTAACCATTCTCATCAAGGTTTTAGAAATGGCCAAAACACCCTCACTGTAATTTACTCCATTACTGACAAATTCATTTCAGCAACAGAAAAATTATACATTTTAGGGTCCATCTACAAAAATGTTACCAAGGCCTTTGAAAGTGCTAATCGCACTATCGTATTAAATACATTAAAAATGCTCAGCCTTGGTCAGAGTTTAACAGTATTGTTCAAAAACTACCTAAATAGTAGAATCATGAAAACAAAAGTCAGCAACAAGTCTTCTTCTGAAGGGCACATTATGGCATGAGTCCTGCAGGGATCCATTCTGGGCTCTATCTTTTTTTCCTATCTTTATAAATTATATTAACTCAGTTATGCTTTCCAGTGATAACACACTACATGCAAAGACACAATTCTTCAGAAAACAGCTGCAGCCTCCCCAGAACTTAAAGATATATTTTTCTCATTCTCTGTATAATTAAAAACCTACTAACCATTAACTACACAAAAACAGCTGTCATAATGTTCAGGAGCAAAAACAACTGCCTGTAGACCACAGAAAATCACTACTCTGTTTAAGTCTGCCCTTAATAATGTCAACCAATATAAATATCTAGGCCTTGCCCCAGTCCCACGTTTTACTTCGGAACATATTAAGAACATTATGGAAAATGTAACTCTAAGATAAAGCTGGCCTTAACCTCATTTCAGTCAGTCTAGAACACCAAACTAATAGAAACAACTCAAAACGTCAGCTGTTGTTTCACTATAAAAAATAATCTCTCTCCCAACTACAGCCAGATCAAGTCTTCTTTTATATTGTTTACCTTTAAATTTTAAAGGAGCACTACCACCCCTATTTCAAACCTAGGCTTCACATAAAACAGTTTCAGTAGGGGCAACAAAGTCAAGACAATAACATCATCACTCTAGAAAGTACCCCTCCCCCTCTTCAGCCTTGCAGTAGATGAAAGATGCTTTTGGAAAATTGTACCTGCCAAACAGAATAACCTCTCCTGGGAAGTAAGACAAATAAATTAGAAATCATTTTTTTTTAAATATGAGCATCTTAAATCAAATAAATGGTAATATATACTGGGCAAGGAGTAAACTTTGGGTCTACTTTATTAACTCAAATGTTCAAAAGTTCGAATGCATAAAGATCGACACATATGCATCGAACTCTTAAATGTTCGAAAGTTAATAAAGAAAAAAAATACATGGAAAAAAAAAGATGTAGGCAAGGGGACAAGCCCCCCTGCCCCCCCCCCCGCTACTTAAATATACCAACTCCAAGATCGCACTACATTGAAGTAAATGGAAATCTCCACCTACGGAGATTTCCGTTTACAGTTTTCAACGGCTTGCACTTTTGATGCATATGGTTCAATCCATATGTATTTGCGGTTTTACTCTTTCACGTAAATAAAGTAGAACTGTAAACTTTAGCTATCAAAAACCCACAACTACCTAGACTGTATTTGAACCAAGCATCTATGTCACCCTTTTTTTGTCAAGGAAAGAAGTTGAACAGTCATTTTGCACATTCAAACATTAATTCCCCTTATTTCATTCCTAATACATCCTCTTTCTTCCCTTCTAGCCTTCCAATTATCATCTGCCTATCACTTAAGACTTAGTAACAACTGTGAGAATTAACCCACATCTGTAAAGCTGGATAATCAAGAGACTCTAGCCACTGTAACAGCTATAACTACATTATCACCTCTGCCAAGAAAATACACAATGTTCAATTTAATTTTGGTGTAGCTTCTCACTAATAAGGTTGTTGTTGTGTCTTTCGGCTTTTCCCAGTTATGGGTCGCCACAGCGGAACTCCGGTCTGCTAATGATTGGCAGTAGATTTTTACGTGCCAAGTTGCCAGCCCTGACGCACAACCTTCAACGAAGGTACGTCCATTCACGCATGTCTCCACATAGAAGATGCTTTAGCTGAGAATCGAACAGGACAACATCTTACTGTGAGGTGACAATGCTACCGCAGCACCACCACCGCAAGCTTTCGTTATACAGCTTTGTCCATGAGATAACTGGTAGGTAATCTGCACTGAAAACCTCCATAAATTCAGTGTACTTACTGCAAGTTCATCTTGTAAATTTTGTTTATGAACTAGAAATTTCGTGGTATTTGTTACGTGTTGATGTTTTGTTATACATACAATGCCCTTGTTATACATTCAGGTGTTTAATATTTATGCACTGGAATAAATTAAACAATATTTCCTCTGAATTTGCTGTCTAAAAGTGTTCCATTTTTGTGCTCTGCACCTGGGTCATGGCAGAAAAAGGTCCCAGGAACAGATAACTTACCCAGGTAACAAACACAATAAATAAATAAATAACTAAATAAATAAAATAAGGACATGTAAAATTTGTAAAGAGGGTAACCAATCTGAGAACTGAACTGGAGAGGCAGTTGCTGTGAGGCAGCAATGTGAACTGGATAGATGTGTGCTGTCAGAGAAAGTGAATGAATTAATTAATGAATTAATCACTGATAAAAATGTTTTATCATAATAAACCATATCAGTGTAAGATTTATACTGGGATTTGCTCACAACTGGCCTATTTTATTATCAGCCTTTGCCCCTCATGTCAAAACTGCACTGGGGTAATGTATATTCCATCATACCCTTCACCATGACATCATTGATATATATTATTGTAAGGTCAGAGATAGAGCAGTCCCCATTCCAGCAATACTAGTAGGGGAGACAGCTAGTCATAGAAACAGCCGAAGGCAAATGCTTCTTGTAGCTGTTAGTTGGATGATAATCATGAGGAACAGTGAGAAAAGAGTTTAGACATTTGAAAGCAAAGTAAAGGTAAATTAGGAGCAGGGCCTAAGCCTGGAGTTTTAGACTATATACCAGCTTCCAGCATGCAGTCATTACATCCGAGTGACGCTTCCAGGTGCATCTGCAGTTACCTCCTACTGCTCCTCTAGGCGTCAAATATTACTTGTTTATACGTGCATTAATAATTCCAAAATCATGCTACATACAAGGTATCAGAATATTTTATTTTGAAGCATACATGATGGCAAACATAATTCTATTGATATTTGACCTCTGTCAATGAGTATTTGTTAGAATTGTAAAGTGATAACTTAATTTTTAAAGGCTCAGGCCATACCCACTAGGAGTTAAAGGTATACACTCCAAAGAGTTGTACTGGAGGGAATGTAAACCATCCAGCTGAGATTGGTCATGTTTCTTGAAAGTAAACTATTTTAGAATTAAAAAAATCACTTAAAAGGACAGGCTTAAGAAGGAAAAATATTTATCATTTAGCCACCCAGTTATTCTGAAAAAGAGGCCATTTATCAAAATCTATAAAAAGGTGTTACATATGCCATGGCTTCTTTTGTTTGTTTCTTTTCACTGTATTACATTTAAGTGCAAAAATTAAATTACTCCAAAGAAGGTCTGCATCGCTGTATACGTGGTGTTTGCCTGGTTACACCTTTGGGTAAGACATGTAAACTCTAAACAGACAGAATGAAGATGGGCAGGGTAATCCAGGTGGGCAAATAAGTGTATTGACATTATGTGTAAGAGGGAGGATGCATTTTGTCATAATTCAGAAGAAAAATTACAAAACCTTTTAATCATGTGGGAAATGACAACTGCGTCTACCTACAGCAGGTCAGTGATTAACAACAGCACCTTTAGGGAAGGATCCAGAGTTTGTTTATAGTTAGGAGTTGAAACAGTGGGGCAATGAGTAGGTAAGGATATGATGAGATTTTGTCACTGGAGCCATGTTTATTGACCTTTTCATCTGTTTGACCACCATGACATTCTTTTCAATCACCTAAGTGAAGTTAGAATTAGCCGAGATATAGCTCCCTGGTTAAAAATTGTCTTTCCAACTAGTACTTCTATGTGCAGTTTAAAAGCACCCTCTCTGCTTCCACCTCTCTCCTTAAAGGAGTCCCTCAGGGCTCCATTTTGTATCCCCTTCTTTTTTCCATTTTCATTAATAAACTACCACTTGACCTCCCTCACCCCTCTCATTCTCTTATTTTATGCTAATGACATGGTCTTGTTTCACTTGACTCTAATTTCCAGTGCCATTCAGCAATAACTACAAGCTGACTTTGTTCCTGCTATCAAATGGCTTAATAAAAAAATCTAATTCTAAATCCTTCCAAAACTAAAACATTGCTGTTTGGTACATCCCTTAAATGGCAGAAAAACTCTCAGTCATTTATCCATGACCATCCTGACAACCCCATTGAGCAAGTCATCCCCTTCAAATATCTTGGTATGTGGTTTGATCCCACACTGAACTTTCAAATTCACCTAGAACAAATACAGAAGAAAATAAATTCCCCCCTATTTTGATCCTATAAAATTGTCCCCCTTTCTCTCCAGACCAACCAGGAATGCCATAGACAAAGGCTTTCTACTAGCACAGTTTGAATATCGGCTTCCACTGGTTCTACCATCTAAACTATAACCTGCCACTTCACTACCATCTTCCCTAGAAACGAACACCATTCTATCATGCCTAATAAAACCATTTGACTACCTGCCCAACAACTTCACGACAAACAACTGCCCAGTTAAAATCTAAGAAGTGTTAACCACTCTAGTCCAATTCTTCAATGTCCAAGAACCAGACTTCATCACACAAACCATGCTTTCTTCATCCTAGGCACCAAACTCTGGGAATCCCTCCCCACTAATCTTAAAGAACTCAACTTGTATCCCTGATTCCATACTCAGCTTAAAGGTCATCTCAAATCTGCAAATTCTTTCCCTCTGGACACATCACCTACCCCCCCCCCTCACAATGCATCACCTAACCCCCCACTGGCACATCAAGTAATCCCCCACAGTATCCCCTTCACCAGTCAGACACCTTTGTCTTCCTCACATTACTTCCCTACACTAATGTGTCATCTCTTCCACATTGTATGTATTGTATTTAGTTAATTTCTGCATACCCTTACTAACTTGTGCACTTCCTCTCACTTTTTCACTCTCTACTTCTTCTTCTTCCCTCCTTACTCTACACTTTCCCTTCCTACTGTCCCTTATATTATGGACCTTATTATTAGTAGTAGTATTACTGACATTGATTTATCACTATCTTCACACAACATTTTATTTATATCCATACTACTCCGTGTTAACTTGCATGTTTACCATAATTTATATTGGTTAAGGCTGAGACTAACATAGGTCCATCTGAATCAGTATTCTATCCTTGCTACCAAAATGAATAAATAAAATAAATAAATAAATGAATGCTACATGAACAGCCCAGTGGGAAGAATTGGTCAGACAAAGGCAGGACTAATGAATAATGCTTACAACTAAAGCTTCTCTCTCTCTCTTTTGTGGCACTTATAAAACTAAATGCCTGGTGCTTATGCAGTCAGCTTTCAGCAGCTGGCTTCAGCTGTCCCAGGCATTACCTTTAAAGATGATACAAATACAAATACTGCAGCAGGTCAATTAAAATAAAGGCAAGGGTTGCAAACATTGTGCATTTATAGTCCTGGAGGGCAGGGTCAGCTTTGAATTAGTGAGGTAGTGTAAACAAATAAAGTTTAAAAATGAGCTCTTTTAGGTAATTAAAGAAGAAATCAGATGTACTTCCACAGTGGTGCAGCAGTAGCACTGTTGCCTCACAGCAAGAGGTTCTCCCGTTCGATGCTTGGCTGGAGTGCGGGGAGTGCCTTCTGTGTGGAGTCTGCATGTCCTCCCCGCGGTTGGGTGGGCATTCGAAAGACATGTGTAAATGGGCATGCCTTCGTTGAAGGTTGAATGTTGAGCTGGCACCTCGGCATTCATGAAAATCTACTGCCAATCATTAGCGGACTGGAGTTCTGCTGTGACGACCCCTAACCGGGAAAAGCCGAAAGACAACAACAAATTAGAAATCAGATGTAGTAGTGATACTGTTTTGAATCATAGCTGCAGTATATTGCATAGCTGAACTCTCTTTAGGAGTCAGTATAAAATTACAGGAGGTGACATTAGGTTCACTCTGGTAAGTCCAGTTAAGGCTGTGAAACAGCGGGTCTATATTATATCCTTGAAGAGGCATTCCATCAAACACCTCTTCATCGACACATAAACAACGAAAGCAGAAAATGCTGAACATTCACATCAGCTATTTCTTTCCCTGGGAAACAAAAACACACACACACGCACACACACACATATATATTTATATTATATATATATATATATATATATATATATATATATATATATATATATATATATATATATATATGGGTGGTGGTGCTGCGGTAGCGTTGTCACCTCACAGTAAGACGTTGTCCTGTGCAATTCTCAGCTAAAGCGTCTTCTGTGTGGAGACATGCATGAATGGGCGTACCTTCTTTGAAGGTTGTACATCAGGGATGGCAACTTGGTATGTAAAAATCTGCTGCCAATCATTAGCGGACCAGAGTTCCGCTGTGGCGACCCCTAACTGGGAAAAGCCGAAAGATACAACAATATGGATCTACTTTGTTTCATTGAATCTCATTTCACTGAACTTCATTTCACCCCAACCACTTCGCTGAAAACTCAAATTACTGAAAACTCATTTCACTGAGTCTCATTTCCTTGAACTACAGTTAGTAGATATGGCACTGTGTAGAGTACTGTAAGGCAAGTTAAAGGTATATGCCCTTTTCCCCACTATATTTTGGTTTGATTTCCTGACATGAGTCAAAAGGCAGGCTCACCTTCCATGAAATGTTTCCAGTTTAGACTGCAAAGCTAAGTAACGCAAAAAGTATACTATTATAAAGTATATTATCATGTCCTTTGTTGAATGGGACATCCCATGCAGATACCACATAAATGACCCACACCTCAAATTTGACAAGGTCATCAGCGATAACAATGGTAGATATATGGTGGTTGAAGCAAAGCCCTTCTAACTGGCCCAGCTGCAGGCATATTTTCTTGATCCAAAGATGGTGTCATCCTTCTTTGCTCCTCATGTTAGGCTCTTAATACAATATAAGGCTCCTTTTGTTATGCACCTACCTGAACACATAGTCCAGCGTGAGATGTCTCAGTGTTTCCTCACTAAGAAAATCAAGGGCATGAGTTCCATGTACTCTGCTGACTCCCCAAAGCTATATCTCTAATTTCTGTCTCGTAATGTTCCTAAGAGGGAATTGATGTCTCACTAGGCCCTCATATGACCTTGGCATATGTGACCTCCTAAATGTCTATAAAGCCTGTTAACACCACAACCACATGTGCAAGCTTAGGTATTGCAACTTAAAATCCCTACTGCAACATAAACAGGACATGCTGGCAGGACAGGTGCCGCTCCCAAAGTATCTAGTGGAACAGACTTCACCTTCAGATTAAACAAACTAGGTCCCTAACCTTCTTCAGATATAACCTAGATGAATGGATGGGTAACTATACAATCACCATAGATTTGAACCCACAATCCCTTATGGAAAGGGTTAGCAAGTATATGGAATGGCTGTGGCGAGGCTGCAAATAATCTACCTGATGAATTGCCTAGTAATAACCTATGAACCTATAACAAACATGATTTTGCATGCTGACGATCCAGAAGCTCATTTTTTTTTCATTAATCGTAATGAAAATCAAGTTAAAAATGACCGTGCAGGTCACATTCCAGGCAGTGATGCAGTCCTTATAAACCTACCTTGTGATAGACAGTATGTAGAAGGAATGATGGTAGTACTTCTCACCACTCATGTCATTCTGTATCACAAGTTTTGGAACCATAACACAACAACAGAAACAAAATCATTTCTACTTTCTATGGATGCCTAAGAAATTGGCAGTATACCATATCTTTAATAAAAGTAGTTTTGACACATAGCACCTTAATATCATAGCAACTATCACGCATATGTATATATTTTTGGCAAGGGAATTGTGACATATTTGCTACATTTAGTGATTCATCTTAACAAGGAGCAGAAACGTTATGTCCTTTCCCTATGAATGGCCAGAGTTTAGCTGGTAATCCTTTTCCTGTTGTTTTCCTTAAAAGTGCATATCTGTCAATGATTTATTCAATGGTTAGGATATTTAAGAGCATGGCTAAGCAAATGTGTAGCTGGCATACTATCCCTGGGCAAAGATTTGGAGTTGTTCTTGGCTCATTTAGCAGAAAATGCATTCTCTTTGCACATCTGGTGCTACATATATAAAGCAGTACCCTCAGAGTCACTTCATAACAAAAGGGGATATATTACCACCACTGGGAATTCTTTATGTAAACTTTTTTTTTGAGGGGGGGCTTGAAATCCCTACTGCCTAAGCAACTATATGCATTATTTTCCCTAATCACCTTACACGTTGTTGTTGTTGTTGTGTCTTTCAGCTTTTCCCGGTTAGGGGTCGCCACAGCACAACTCCGGTCCGCTAATGATTGGCAGTAGATTTTTACATGCCGAGTTGCTGGCCCTGATGCACAACCTTCAACGAAGGTACACCCATTCATGCATGTCTCCACCCAGAAGACGCTCTAGCTGAGAATCGAACAGGACAATGTCTTACTGTGAGGTGACAACGCTACTGCAGCACCACCACCGCAGTTCCTAATCACCTTACATATGGAGGGAAAATGTGTGTACCCACCACACAGCAGGTGTTTATAGGATTGTTTCTTTAGGATTTTATTAACATTTCCTATTCTTTGCTGCCCTCTACTCTCAAAATTAAAATTATATGTAATGTGGATAAAAATGAACTACTACACTTAAATAAAATATTAATAGCATATTTGTAACTCCCACAGCATAATATATTCTGGCAACACTGAGCTGTAAAATTAATAAAATAATTTCATTTCTAAATACTAATCAAACCAAAGTATACATTAAGACCAGCCACGCAATCTATCCAACCATAGTTTGAGCTGCCACTGCAATTCATTTTTTATAAATGTCTGCTAAAATCACCAACTTTGATGTCCATGACAACGAGCAATCATATTAAAATATTTTAAGTTACTACAGATAATTCTATGTTTAAATAATTAATTCTTTAATGTTTATTTCTTATAGCATATACATGTTCATATATGCTTCCAAAAATGTCCTACTGCTTTTACCAAAATAAAATGCTGAACAAGTTGTTGTTATCCAAACCAGTTCTATAGAATTACAAATGAAAGTGACCAGAAGCCCACATAAATGCCCCATGTGTTACAACTACGCATTAAGTCTATTACTAATATACTAGTATATATGTATACTGAACAATTGTTACATGTATAAGTTGCCTTTCCTTTGTTAGCAGCAAGCCATTTCAAAAGGAGTACCTTAGTCACCAGAAGCCATTCTAAACTGCTCTCCTTCTAACTATTAAACAATAAAGCACTTCCTAAAACTTTTAATAATTCTGGGTTGCCTAGAATAATTTTCCAGTTAGAACTCATTTTTTCTTAATTTAATTATTATTCACAGATATAACAATAGAGACTATATACATATATTTGCCACAATTTTCTTTATGCTTAACCAATATACTGCTTTCCCATACAGGTTTAAAACAAATCTGCCTATTGAGCATCTCTTCCCTAGCAATGTCTATGATAATTAATTCATTGTAGCAAATGTCAAAAACATGTAGTAACAATACATTTTGTTTCATTAGTAAATGTATTGCTGTTAGAAGTAAGTTTTAAAGGTCTTCAATGATTCCTAACAATATTATACTTCAAATACATAGTGTGACAACTTATAACAAACAAAATAGTTATTAGCATATGGGAGGTTTCTATAAATCTTTAAAACACTTATGAAACTAACTGAAATTTCCATGTCTACAAATTTAACTATGGAATTCAAATGCCCAACAAGTTAAAGTAATATTACATGTAAACAGTTTTTAAGTAACTGTGGATAATTCTAATTTGTTTTTGCCAGTTCTTGTTATTACCTGAATCTATACATACTACTTAGTTTAAATGTCTTTTTTACTAAGTTTTCATGCTTGTTACTGAAATGATTATTTACTTAATTACTTGTGTGTATATATTCCCACGGTGGTGGTGCTGCGGTAGCGTTGTCGCCTCACAGTTAGACGTTGCCCGTTCGATTCACAGTTAGAGCGTCTTCTGTGTGTCGACATGCGTGAATGAGCATTCCTTCGTTGAAGGTTGTGCGTTAGGCCCGGCAAGCCAGTACGTAAAAATCTACTGCCAATCATTAGCGGACCGGAGTTCCGCTGTGGCGACCCCTAACCGGGAAAAGCCGAAAGACACAGACAGACAGACTTGTGTGTGTATATATTATTGTATTTTCTGCTTTCATGTTATTGTCTTGCTTTGCTTTACTTTGGAGCTTTTCTCCCCAGGCCTCAGCTGAAAAAGGGCTTTAGTCCAGTTGGACTATCCTGATCAACAAATGTCAAATAAATAAATAATAATAAATCCAAAATTTTCTTCAGTTCCAGTCCACAATAAAGCATGTCATTTATAAAATTGTAAAAAATTCAAATAGATCAATTTTGTATAAAATTTCTTGTCCTCGCAAGGCTAGTACAACACTGGTAGAAGGAGGCAAAGGTGCCCTCATTAATAACTGTTTAGCCTGTAGGTAATATGCATCTTTAAAAACAAAATCAGTGTTATCAAGTGCAGCATCTAATAATGAACATGGTATGTATGTATCTTTGCTACTCATTAATTTATATTTCAAACAATGCAGTCTAACAAATGCCTGTCACTGCTGTTTTGGTATACAGATGCACAATGACTCAGTATATATAGTGACTAACTTAAAATTGCAGTTATCTAGTTCAGCCACTGATGATGTTAAAAATCAGTAGAAGCTGAAAGATTTACCATATGTATATTTATAGTACTTTTCTTCAATGTTTTAGATTATATACTCATCTTACCCTCCCTATTTTTGTTGCAGAGACCAAATAACACGGATCACTGGACATACATTTAGCATGCCCTGATGTCCAGTGTTCACATTTGGAGGGGGAACATGGGCAATTTCCAAATGTCCACAACCCTTCTACAGGGCCACAAATTACTGGTAAAATAATAAACAGTATAGATGTCGAGTGTCACAGCAAAATGAAGTTTTAAGAAGCACATTAACCATGCTTAATGGTGAAAGAAGACAGGAAGTCATTTGTGTTAAATTACCTTTTTTTCTGGATGATTGATTTTGCAGGTACCTTGGAAGCAACTATATGAATGTTTAAAAAATCTGAAAAGTTATATTTGGCAGAGTTCTACAGTGTTTTTAGCCTTGCACCCACTCACTTGACAGATACAAATGAGAACAGAGGGAGACCGATCCAGGTGAAATAACATGTTGAAGAAAATGCTACCAGAACTAGACAGCTAGAGACAGACACAGACTGCAGAAAAGGAAGAAGCAAATAGGCAGTGCAAGGACAGTGAAGGAGTTAAGGAACAGGACCAGGAGACTGCTGCTGGATTGGTGTCAGAAGATGCTTTTGTACCAACATTTAGGGACTTTACATCACTGGGATAACCTTTACATTAAGGTATTGGTGCTTTTGGGCTATTTTTTTTTACACCCTGCTTCAATGCAGTACTTGGAAAAAAGGCTCAATGAATCTGAAATAATGTGACTGCTTATGACTTGGGTCATCCACCATGGATTTAGTTAAGCTGTTTAAACTTTCATATGACTTTGTGATGTCTTTTAACAGTGATGTTAACAAGTGAACTATCAGTTCAATTTTGAAAGCGTTACTCATCACAGAGCAGTGCATTAACATTACATATTAAACTTCAGCTTGGCAGATCAAACTCTTGTAAACAGCAGACATTTTACTCAATGCATGGTACACAGAGTTACCTACATTTAGTTTTAAATACAGTAATAAAAGATGCACTGTTTATAATAAGGTGTCTGTGGAAATGCACCCACACCTCAAACATGAAAGCACCTAAACCTCTCAACTGCAAAGATTTAGGAGGGATACCCTAATTTGTTCTTAAACTTTTACTCCATCCCTCCTAAAACTGGACATTTTGATATGTTCTAAGTTAATAGTAACATCATTTAAAACTGCCTCTAATTTGGAGATTTCTCCCACTTATTTCTTGCCTCATGCATAACCAGAAAATTCTTACATTGGTCCAAATAGAGAGATGATAAGTCAGCAAGCAAAGGAGAGTAGTAGTGCTGAAACTGAATTCATCCTCAAGTCTTGGTGAGTACCTTCATGAGGTGGTCCATGTTTTTCACAAAATCTCACCAAGATGACACTGATATATAGACTGTATTTTATATAGCATATATCATGGACAGAAATAGGTCAAAAATTAAAAAAGAGAGCTGGGTACACAAGACCCAGCATAAAGTGCCCAGTCCTGGTAGGCGTACTGGTGCCAGGACTGTAAAAAATGACAGTGTAGAATCCTCAAAATATGAAAACATTCCTACAATGGGGTCAGGCCCAGAAGGAGGATGGTCACGTGTTGTTGAAGGAGGTACCAGTCCACAAAAATCCCAAAAACTAACAGACCAAAGAAGAGCCATAAAGAGGATAAGAAATACATTCTGTATTGTTACTTTTATGCAAAAAGACCAGAATTTCCAGACACAAGATATAGAAAAAGATTAAGAGAGAAATTAGAGGAAAGAAAAATACTTTCACAAGAAAAACTGTCAGAAGCTTCAAATAAAAATTTGTGTTCATTAATACACCAGATTTGTGAAAAACATTATACAGACCAATAAACTTTCATCTGTTTGGAAAAAGAAGCATCTGAGGAAGTGTGGAAATATAAACAACAAAAGCTAGAGATTTTTGAAAGGAGTAAAAATGAAATATGGACATGGGAAAGAAAGAGGGATTTGATACGGTTCAATATTTATGCAAAGTCAAAAGCCAAATTAATCAATACAAAAAAGGCACCCCCAAAGATCTTCAAAGAGAAATACAGACAAAGGCATCCAGATATTTCACAATAAAAAAATAATATCACAAAGGGGGAATGCAGAAAAGAAGATCAGTTAAGTAGAAGTTAAAAAAATAAAGTTGAAGTTATGGAGTGCCTGCGAAGTGAAGGATTTGGTATAGAAGGTCTAACACTGGTTATATCACAGCATGATGGAATGAGTCTCCAAAGTAAGGAGAAACAGGAAGATCAGGAGAAATCTGAAGAAGAAATATGGACATGAGAAAGAAAAATAAATTTATTATCGTGCAATATCTCTGCAAAGGAGAAAGCAAAAATAACCAATACAAAAAGAGCAGCACCAAAGATATTTGAAGAGAAATACAGGCAAAGGAATATGGGCATGGAAAACCTTACAATACAAAAAATAAGAAGACAAACAGGAAAAGTAGAAAAGTAGATTAGTAACGGAGAAGTTAAAGAAACTGGGGTTATGGAGTACCTGCGAGGTGAACGATTCAGTGTAGAAAATCTAATTCAGGAAGCACCACAACAGGATAGAGCAATGGACATCCAAATTAAGGGGAAACCAGTGGAATGGGAAGCAATTGGTCAGGTGCCATATGAAGATATTTTGGAGCCTTCTGCAGGAAATGAATATAAATGTTCACTTGAAGATGGACAGCAAGGGAAGGAACAGGAAACTGTGGAAACTTAGACGCAGTCAATGTTGAGAAGTGATAGGCCAGTGAGTTCCCATATGACAGAGCAATGGATGGCAGAGGATGAAACTGAAGAGAATGTGCCACAGGAAGATGCTTTAGAACTTTCTATAGAATGCCCGCAAGAAATGGAAAACAAAAAATGTACCCATAATTTAAAAGAAAATGAGCTAAGAGAAGAGTTGCTTGATTTACTAGAGACAGAATACATATTAAGCGACAAAGTGTAAAGACTTCTCATCTTCTCTTTGTAGATGATTTAAAACTGTATAGCTCATCAGATAAGGAACTGAAAGCACCCACTGCAAATAGTCAAAACTTTTCAGATGATATAAGAATGTCATTTGGTCTTGATAAATGTGTAAAAGCAACTTTTAAAGGAGAAAAGCTGCAGCACCAAGAAAACATCAGTTTGGGACAGGAATGTGATATAAAATAACTTGAGCAAGAGGGAGTGTATAAATGTTTGGGAATTGATGAAGGATCAACAATAAAACATGAATAAATGCTAATAAAACTTAGTAAGGAACATTTTAGAAGACTTAACTTAATCCTGAAAACAGCACTGACATCTAGGAATAAAATTCAAGCCATAAACCAGTTTGCCTTTCCTGTCCTTACTTAGAGTTTTGGAATGATTGACTTGCCCCAAAAGGTATTGGATAGATTAGACAGGAAAACAAGAAGGATGCTTCATGCTCCTTAAATGGTTTATAAAAATCAGTCCATACCATGATTATATAGTCCCCATTCTGAAGGAGACATGGGCCTACTTGAAATTGATTACATGTATAGATCTGCATTTGTGGAACTGCATACATATCTGCTGACCTCACACGACCCAAATATAGTGAAAGTTTTGAAACGTGAGGAGAATAAATCTAAGATGACTTCCCTTCTTAGTCTAGCAGAAGTATATCGGCATCAAGCAGGAATAGAAATCAAACCAGAAGTAGATAAAAATGAAGCAACAGCTGAAAGTGCCAAAAAACAAAAGAAAAAATATAAGGTGAAGGATCAGATGAGCAGGCAAGAAATGTGAAAAATGCATAAATATAGTTGCAAGTATAGAAAACTCCTGAAAGAACCTCATGTTGATCAGGATCAAATGCAGGAATGGTTAAGAAGAGGTGAATTCAAACCAAAACATAAAAGGTTAATATTGGTGGCCCAAGATAGTGCCTACATACATGTTGGTTTACAAAGTCCATTGAACATGTGGAAGAAATGGACAAATGTAGGTTTTGTAAAACAGAATTGGAAATAGTTGCACACCTTGTTGCTGGTTGTGATACACTAACGGCAGAAGGACTAAATACTGAAAGGTATAATAATATCGCAAGACTGTTGCATTGAGGATTGTGCAAACATTATAATACTGAAGTAGCTGAAAAACAATGGAAAAATGAGCCACAAAGCATCACAGAAAATGATGAAGTGTACATCACATGGGATCATATATTACCAGCAGTTCAAAAGACAGATGCAAGTAAACCAGATATAGTGGTCCAGGAAAAGAAAACAAAACTAGCATTGATTATTGAAATCGCTACACCCAGTGACTACAGTGTCTTGCGTGCAGAGAGACACAAAGTCATAAAATATCAGGATTTGCAGGCAGAAATGAGAAGAATGCGGAAGAAAGATACCCAGACAGTTCCAGTAGTAGTAATTGGTCTTATAAAAAATAATTTACAATTGTATTTAGATATGTTACCAATACATGTAATGCCGTACGACTTGCAGAAGGAGTCATTACTGGGCACATTGCGGGTACTGCGAAGAGCACTTCTGGCTGACATCAAAGATTGGAACAATACTAATTTCATGAACTTTAAACATACTTTGACATAGGAAAGAGGAGCATTCCTGTCATGGTATTAGAAACCCAGAAGATTTGGAGAAATTGAAAAAGGAACAAATATAAAATACCCAATGAAAACCCATACAGAGCTAGGGAGGATGCTGTTGAAAGAAAAGGTATAACAAATATAACTGCATTCCATTTTGTGAGAGATGCATCTAATTTAAGGCAGTAACTTTAGAAACTGTTATTAAGTTGCTGATTTAGGAATTTACATTTCAAAACTCAGAAAAACAGAAACTCTATTCTGCTGTTACGAAAAAAAAAACACTGAATTAACTTCTGATCTGTACATTCCTGTTGGAATGTACCATTGGAAAGATGTCTGCATCTTTATGGAATGGGCTGTATTTTTTCAAGATGGGCAGTTTGTGCTAAATATATTTCTTAAGGATAATTGATCTCAGGAACACCAGACTGGTGTGAACATTTTTATTGGACTTTCTTTAGTTGTCCTTGCAACAGTGAGTTTGTATTTTGGCAGCCACTCACGGTTTGTGTAGTGATACTTCATTTAGATGAGCTATTTATAACTTTTGTTTACTGTAGACATGATCATTCAAGAATCATAAATGATTTAAGGGGGTGAATTGAAGAAGCCCAAATAAAAGTGATGTGCAATTCTTTGAAAACATACAATGAAAGTTAATATTAACTGTTATAGACATAGTATGTAAAATAGTGTAATCTTGTATGGCCGTGGGTATTGTTTTCAACTTTAAAATCTAGTGGGCTTTGAGAAACTTTATTGTCTGTATCCTGCACTATATTTTCTGGTGACTATGAACATAGTGCCATTTTTCAATAATGCAAATAAGGCACTTGATGTTATGGTGCCAGATGTAATTTTCATGTTTTGGGTAATGAATCTGGCCTATGTTTCTGTTACTTATGTCACCTTAAAATGTTTATTAATGCATGCCTCATCAGCCCTGCTGCTTATACATATTGTCCAAGTTTTCACACAGAACTGCGTATGACATGTTTTTTTAAACCAAGCAAAGCCCCCCCAACAATATGTCAGATGTAAAGAACACAGAGTATTTGCAGCCTGAAGTGTAGCTTGTGCTTTCTAACCCAAACCCCCTTTAGGTTCTTTTCTAAGAAGATTGTTGAGCTGGGTAAAGAATGGCATTGCATTACATATAGTTGTAACTTCAGAGACTCGTACGTGTGAGTCCTGGAACAGTAAGAATGAACGTGTGAAGATGAACTTATAGATACTACACCCAATAAAAAATCTCAAGCTATTTCCTTTTCTCAAAAGTATGGCATGTACCAAAGGTGTGGAAGTGCAGCAGAGACTTGCCCTCTGCAAAACAGAAAGAAAAAAGTATTTGAAAGAAAAAAAATCAGTTGTGAGCACAGCCTGTTCTCCTTTATTTTAATTGTTTATGTTGTAATTCTGGGACTCAGCTACAGATCTTGGAACTATAACAGGGAACCTGATTAAAGACTTAGATAAAAGCTATGAAAAGGCAGGTCATGACATATGTTGAATGTGATTAGTTATTGACAATATGACTAAGCAGTGTGTTATAACTGGAGTAAGATTAGCGTGTCACAGAACTGTAAATCCTCATATTCTTAAATCAATCTAAGCTATGGGTTTATGGTATGTGTTTCTTTAGTTGTACACAGACAAACATACCAGTACCTACCCTAAGGGAAAGTGTTATGCTGTTATTGTACTAAAAGCTGATATACTGTATGTATTTTATATTTTAATCCACTAAATTCCTAAGCATATTAAAATATTTTAGTGCATCCTGTTGGCCTCATTAACAACAGCTTCAGAACATTTTGCTGAAAGAGAAAAGCATGTATGTTTGTCACTATAATAAGTCATTTCTAACAATGAACTGTCCAGGCTTCCTTATTTTGCATGGATACTTTACTTCACTTATTTGAATGTTTTAATCAGCTATATCAACGAATCCATTGTCCATTGTCAGAGAATGCCTAAAGAGTTAAAGCCCTCTCATAGAACATGATAAAATATGTTAAGTACAACTAGAACTGTTTATACAATCATCAGGGTATAAACAAGTAAATGTATACACAGTAGATTAATAACACAAGTCAACACACAACACAAATTCACCACTTTCTTGATGTCATCAAGCATATGGATACAGATTTTTTTTTTATTTCTGAAGTTTCTTCAGAAACTGTTTTAAGTAACCACATTTCAGAGACATGCAAATTAGCTGACAATAACATCTTACCTCATTGTGGCTAAGATGTCTCTGAATCGTAAATTACCATGTCATCAATGCAGGGTGAGATGTATGACTTGAACTAGGCTCTTTAATGAATTCCAAGGATGTGTTTCCACAGATAGCACATTACAGAGAGTGCATCTTTGACTACTGTGTGTCCATAGTTATCTCATTATAAACAGTGTGTCTTTTATTAGTGTATTTCCACTGAAATCTTATTATAGATGTTCCTTTTGTTACTGTGCTTTTGGAGAAGGAAGAAAACATGGAGCAGATCACAGACAAAATGCACTGAACATAAAATGTGAAAAAAAAAACATTTTAAAATGTTTTGTGATGCTACAACCCCAGAATTAGTTAAAATTAAAATTAGAGTCTGATTTCCAAAACACTGCCTACTTTTGATGTTTTCTGCTTAAATGTACCTGTACATAGTATTGAAGGAGTAATTCTCCTCATGTATAATTATCATGTCTTTGGTAGTGGTATTTAGTAAGGCAGACCCCTAGATGCTGGCAGTAAATAGAAAAGGAGCCTATGATTTTTGCACAAGAGAATAGTGCATCATGTTTTTGTAGACATAAAAATACATCATGATAGGAAATATTCAACAAAAAAAAAATGAACAATGTTGAGCGCATAGAAATGCATTATAATTAAGTAAGCCATTCCCAAATCAACAAACAAATCTCTTGGAGGAAAGAACCACTTAAGACTATACAATTCATAGGTTCACAGGTGTATATTAGCCTAACAACCACTAGGGCATTCATAACCTAGCCATGCAACCCAAATGTGTCCAGCAAGTTATATGTTTTAGATGTTTATATACGAATGATTGTTGGTTATGACATGATTTATTGACTGCATCTGTCCATCATAGGTGTGGGTTCCATACCAGGGGTGAATTTTTGATTTCCTATCCATAGTCTGTTACACTCAAATAGGGTTAGGGAGGGACTTTGTTTCGCAAGGATGGAGAGCCTGGTCCAGAGAAAAGGAACTCTCTGAGATACATATCTGTCTCTCCAATATGTCTTATTTATGTTACAAGCAAAATTTAGGTCTTTAGATCTAGTAGTTCTGATCATACCTCTCAACCTGGAAACAACAAAAATCTGGACAAGGCCCATGAAAATAGGTACAAATCTGTACACTGATTAACATCAAATTTGCATACATAATTACACAACTCTGCCCACGCCAGTGGAATTGTGGGATACCAAATTTCAAATGCAAACTGAAGAACAGACAACCAAAAATATGGGTCCAGCGTCCCCCTGCAGCCATTTTAATGCCCCATTACCTGCCTATTTTACCCCATGTACCATAAACACTAATGTGTATATACTGATTTACTTCTACAATGATTATCTGGATTTTATTTTTACATTTTATAGTGCAATGCACAAACACTAATAGACATCTGCTAAACAAAGCAATACTGTCTCGCAATAAAAATAGACTTGGCATTAAAACTTCTCTGCCCATGAAACTCACATTCATTGAAACAGCATTGAAACCCACACCATATACAATAAAATACATCTGGCCAGTGGTGGATAAAGATTACCTTTGGGCTGTTTTCAAATCATTGGCCCCTTGCACACAAAACAAGAAACATGCATGTGTTCTTTGATACACCTTCCTGACTTTATTAAATTATATTCCTTGTATAATACAGCACCTTTTAAATTTATTGTTTGAACATTTTTCCAGTAGGCAATGAAACAAAATGCATGGGCCAATAATGACAAAACTGCCCATTTCAGAACATGTTCATCATAAAAGTCTACTTGCACAGCTTCTCGCACTTATTTTCAATTTCAGTTTTTTTTTGGGGGGGGGGGCAAACATTTTGGAAAGTTGCTAGAATAAAATGCTGTTACCACGATGCATTTCACTACCAAGTCTTGAACCCAAGACCTTGTGCGCTACTGTTAGAGGAACATACCACTATACCAAATCAGCAGTTTCCTGAAAGATAGGATAGGAAGATTGAAACTTAAATGGCTATCATTTAGTGAATTCAGTTCTCACTTCTCACCTTAGCCCTGAACCAAAGTCAGTAATGGGGGAATACAGTTCTCAAATAGGGACAAATTTCAAATACTGATCTTATATACTTAGAAAATTGCTAGAATAAAAGGTTTTGTGTTACCATTTATTTTCTGAAGAATATGAAGTCTGAAATTCAAATGCCTGCCATTATTTAGTGAATTATGAACCCTGGACTTCCCTGTTCCCGCTCGTTGTTGCAGATAAGAGATTTCACCCTTGACTGCAGAATAGATCCATATTTGAATACTGTTTCCTGTTTGCAGATCCAGTGGAAGTGGAACTATTCAGAGTCCGGAAATGTGTGCACTGAGCCCTTGAGCTCAATTCAGACAAGTTGGTAGCCCTGATGGAGCTGACGTCATCGTGCACGTGATGACGTGAGCTCAAAACCGGGAAAAAATAATTAAAAATAAAAAAAGCTAGGAAAAGTCAGAAAATAAGGGGTGCACCCCATTATTTGGATTTGGACCCCAAAACTCAGTAAAATCTGAGTAATTTGGTATGGTTGGGAGGTATGGTTCTGATGCTGTTTGTTTTGTGGGTGTGCAAAAGGTTCATCAGAGCAGGGTCCAGGGATGCCTTGTATGCCAGACATAGTTCAGTTCTCAGTAGTCTGTACAAGACAGAGTATAGAGATAGTGCTTTGAGGCAATCTGCATAGCACATTGTGTTTATGTCCTATATTCTTTTTATAAAGAACCTTTATGGACATTTCAGTTGCTGCATGTGTCTGGTCAGGTACATACCAAAGGGCGCATTATACTCAATGATTGGTCTTATGAGGGCAGAGTATAGTGGTGCAATGATTCCCTGGACCTAGATTCCATGCACTTACTTATAAGTTGAGTAGTAACATACAAGGATTTCCTTACTACCTTAGATACATGCTGGTCGAAGGCCAGGTTACTGTCTACATGCGTTCCCAGATTCCTGCCTAGTGGGTCAACTCTTAGGGGTGTTTTATCAATAATGTAGTTTCCTGGGATGGCTGACTTTCCAAAGGGTACTATAATACACTTCTTTGCATTGAGTTGAGCCATAGCTTTGCCACCAATCATTTGTCTGTGTTAGACCCTCTTGTAAAATAGTGTCTTGGGGGAATTCTATGACTGCTCCCAATTTGCAGTTATCTGCAAATTTGGCCAACCAGAGGCCTTTGACACTGACATTAACTTCTGAGAAATAAATGCCTAAGAGGAGTGGGACCAGTATAGAGCCATGACAGATTCCACTGGTGACTGGCCTTTTCGAGGAGGTGGTCTTACCAATCTTATCTTCCTGGGTTCTATCTGTGAACCAGCTGGCTAGCCAGCATGTTATATAGGGGTTTATGTTTAATTCCATAAGTTTGTTAATGATGCCAGTGTGGAGTATTGTAACTAATGCCTTAGCCAGGTCAGAGTAAACAGTATGCACTGTTTTCTCCTCAATCCATTGCCCTGGTGACCTTTTCAAAGAAGCCCACCAAGTTCAGTAGACATCACCTTCCTTTGACAGAGCCAAACTGAGATGGATTCAATGGCTGAAGGTCTCCTATGTCTTTGTTGATTACTTCCATGATAATTCTTTCAGTGGCTTTGCATATAAGAATAGTCAGGCTAATGGGACTGTAGTTTCCGGAATCTGTTGATGACCCACCCTTATGAAGAGGGATTACTGTTGCAGTTCTCCATTCTCGTGGCATGAAGCCAGTTTTAGGCTATAGTTAAATGATAACATCAGTGCCTCAGATAGATCATGTTTTAGACTATTCAGGAGGCATCCTGGGATATTATCAGGGCCGATTGACATTGCAATCTTGGCCTTAGCTAACACAGCCAGGATATGCTCTCTATTTACGTATGGAGTGGTTATGTTTCAAGGTATTTCTTGGGAAGTGGCTGGGGTGTGGGGGTGGGGATATAGTTGGAAATTAATTGGTCACTCAACAAATTTGCTATATCGCCTGGCACAGTGAATGTAGACTGATGTGTGCTGTCCTTACAGTTTCTGACATAGCCAAAGAAGGCCCCTTATGGTTGTTTTTTGCATGGAAGCTATCTTTACCTCAAAATTGGATTTATTCAACTTAATTAGCCTTGTTAGCTGCCTGTTTATTTTGATGATAGGGTTCTTATCTTTATGGAAATAACACTTCTTGATTTTAGCCATGATTTTTTTTCCTTTTGTTGTATAACCTGTTTGATCTGGGATGCCATAAGGGTGGTTTGTTTTGGGAGTTAGTTTTTGTGCTTACTATGCAGCCACTGATATGGTTGTACAGAGTTTTTGTGAACAATTCTGCACAGGCTACTGTGTTTTCTGGATTTGGAGTGGCATTGGATTTTGACACACTATCACTTAATAGTTTGCCTTGGAATAGTTCCTAACTATTACTGGGTTTACTGGGGCTACACAGTTGAATTTGATTTCAAAATGACAGCTTTATGGTGAGACCTTACCTGCGAAGACCTCACATTGGAGGTAGTGCAGCATTCTTCCATATTTGTGACTACGAGGTCCAGTATGTTTGAACCTCTAGTGGGCACATCTGCTAACTGGCTAAGGGTGTTTGTATTTACGAAGTCCAGGAATCTCTGCACCTGCAGGTTTGGGACTGTGTAGGATTCCTAGTCTATAGAAAGAACATTAAAGTCCCCCATAAGTAAGGTGTTAGGTTGGATAATGAGTGTCTCCAATAGGCTTAAGTATGCATTATGAATTTCATGGGATATAGTGGGTGACCTATAGCTTGCGAGGATATTGGGCAGGATATTACCTATGGTGACCTGCAAGTGGGGAACCTCTAGTGCATCATCCTGTTTAAGCAATGAAGAGGTGTGCGTGTTATTGAGGTATATCGAGACACCTCCACCTTTAGCCCCTGTCTGTGTATTTACTGGTCTACAATTGTGGAAGGCACTGAAACCTTGCACTGGGAGATTATTCTCTGCAATTCTAAACCATGTATCAGTTACTGCACAAACATCTATATCCTCTAAGGTAAGGAGGACTTGGAGAGGGTTTAGCTTTTTGTTTAGGCTCTTGGAATTGAGCACTAACACCTTGAGGTCAGTTGAGTTGATTTTGCTGTCTTGGTAGGTTTGTCAATTTGGCATTGTCTATAAAAGGCTCTATGGGGAATGATAAAGTTTTAGCCAGTATTCAAAAAGCCTAAAGGGGACAGCTGCTGACTATCGCTGGCAAAGCAACATGGTTTGTTAACCATATCTTCCCATGCTGATAAATATTGGATCACCTTAGAATGACACTAGAAACTCAGCCAATTTTTAAAATTATTTATCCTTTGTTTATACTGTGGCATAATTCTTGGTGAAGGTAATATGCTGCTTAATGCTAAGCTCATACCTGTCTGAGACAAATAGTCAGAGAGATCTGTATTGTCTCTCTTCATATAGTCCCGTGAGGTACATCTCAGGTCATTTACACCTACATGAACTATGATGGAATCCTACTGGCACCTGTGGTGCAGTGACTTGAGTGTGTAATTTGGCAGATCCTAGCTCCAGACAGGCAACTGAATCATTATCTTCTCCTTGTTCAGCCTGGTTAGAGGAGATTAGTATGTCTTACAATGCAGGCATGTATTATGACAGTGCTAGGAAGTGTGTTTGCTTGCCCTATGGGCTTTGTATTTAGGGGTCCACAATTGAGGCTTTATGTATGCTGTTAGATGATGCTTTTGTTGAGTGCTTTTGGGTTTACTGAGGATAATTTTTGTTGATGGGTGCTCTATGAGACCTTTTTTTAGGAAGATTGCATTTAAGTATCTCATCATGTGTTAGTTTATGTGTCTGTTGTGTACTAGGTGTGGGGAGTGCTGTGTGTGTGGTTTTGACAAACTGATGTGTGCTTTTATGTGAGTTTGCCTTCCAGTGACAACTTGTATGTACACCTCTCACATATGAAATTGTGTATGCATGTCTCTTGCATACTGCGGCCATTACTTTAAGGATTAACTGGTTGTCAGTAAACACGAGACAACTGCTCCATTGTTTCAAGATACCCGTATCCACCAGGCTTGCTTCTGAAAAAGTAGGAAATTGGATATCCATGTTGTCCAGTCCCCCAGTTGGTGAGCTACAAGGGTGTTGATTACATAAAAACTCAAGTTACCTACTTTCATATCTAACTTCTCTAGTGCACACTGCAGAATGCATTCTTTTCAATCTTACCTTTAAGCATCCCTGTTACTAGCACTTTCTCTAATACCTAAAAAGATCATCTCTACTTGACTCCAAGTAGACTTTTCTCTATCTGTTAAACCTAGCACTTGCTCCTACAGTACTTATTACCTTGATACGGCACTCTTATAGATAGCACCCCAAAAAGGCAAACCCCCATTTCTCGGTCACCCACGTCCCCCGGAATCTCTTTTAAAGTTTTTTTGTCTAGTCCTTCTAGCATGTCGAGGATCAGTTGCTAGTGTCCTCTCCTGCTCAGCTGGTGAACCTGGGAATATTGAGGCAATGTTACAATTGCCTCATGTACACAGACAACCCTCTCCTCCTCCCACAAAACACAAATACATGCGAGAGATGCAACTATACGGCCAAACTGGAGGCTGAGCTCTCTCAACATAGGACTGGCAAGACCAGTCAGGAGGAGAAGGTTACCACACACACTATAGACCCAGTCTCACATAGTACCATCACAACCTCAAATCATACACATAAACACACAAAGACATACTCGGCTCTGATCAAAAATCTACCAAAACAGCAGAGGCCACCAAAGCAGACACCCAAACAACCACCACCTCAGAACACAACACCTGCAACACATAGACCTCACAGTCAGAGTGTCAAACAGTCACAGCCCTTAAGGCCAAACACAATGCCAAACACACTAGTCATTGGTGACTCCATAGTCAGACACACTGACGTCCCGCTCACCAGACTGAGTAAGGAGAAGGTCACAGTAAGCTGCCTGTCGGGCACTAGAATCCGCCACATAACGCAAGCACTCAGGTCTCTCAACAGCAGGTACAAATATGACTCAGTCATTGTCCACGCTGGTGTAAGCGACCTGAGACGTACCTCCTTGGACTACATGAAAAGAGACATTGAGGAGCTCTCTGATTATGTAGCCCAGGCAGGTATGACCCTGACCTTGAGCAGTATCCTACCTTCACCAAGAATGATGCCACAATACAGAGATAAGATGATCAGCTTTAACAATTGGCTTAAACTCTGGTGTCATTCAAAGGGGATCCAATGTCTGTCTGCCTGGGATGACATGCTGGTCATGCCACTCTGCTTCGCAAGGGCGGCTTGCACCTGTCACCCTGGGATTCCGGATATTGGCAAAGGCTCTTGCCACCCCCATAGTGCCTTTTTAGGCAAGGCTCAAATTCTAAACCTACCAACCTAGAACACAGAAAAGGAAAAAAACTAAGGGTAATGCTGCTCAATGCCAGAAGTCTAAATCTCAAAATGCACGCACTCGAGGCCCTTCTCAGTATGGAGAACATCGATGTCTGTGCAGTGACAGAAACCTGGTTCAAGGCTCCTGAGAGCACCCCAGCACTATCAGGTTTTACCTCTTATCATGCGTTCCGGCCCCAAAATCCGGACAATACCAAGAAAGGAGGGGTATCCATATTCATCAAGGACACCCACACCTCAAGACTGGTGGCAATGCACGATGCATCGGAGACCATCCAGGTGCAATTAGCCATAGGCAAGACTGCTCTGCAAATTGTAGCATGTTACAGGCCACCCTCACAAACTCAGGAACCTCACATGGCCTTCCTGAAAACACTAGAGGGGATAAATGTATCACCAAACACCATCATACTAGGTGACTTCAATTACCCTAATATAGACTGGGAACACTACTCAAGCCCAAACACCCTAGCCCAAAAGTTCCTGGAATTCATAAACTCAAATGCCATGGAACAACTAGTCAGCATCCCCACAAGAGGAGAAAACATACTTGATCTCATCATCACGAACATGGGAGCACAATGTTCAACACCGGAAGTATACCCCTCACTGGTGAGATCAGATCACAAACTAATCTTGCTGGAGGTCCTCATCCCACCCCCACCTGAAATAAAAAAGACCACAGTAAAGAACTTCTCGAAAGCCGACTTCACACTTCTAAAGACTAGTCTGGTCTCCTTTAAGGCCCCCGAGCTGGCGGAAAACAGTACTCAAGCCGCTGAATCACTTACAAATGCCTTCTACCAGCACCTGCAGGACTACATGGATAAGGCAATCCCAAGCAAAACAAAGACTCTTTGTACCAAAGGCAAGCGTCCAGTCTGGTGGACCCCAGCCATAAACAAACTCTACAACAAAAGGAGGAAGCTACTACAAGATAGAGCAAAATCCTTAAAAGGTAAGACACCCTTGATCACTATAAGTAAAAACTAAGAGCTCTCATAAAATCATCCAAAGCAAATTTTGAGAGAAAAATAGCTAAAGACTCAAAAGACAATCATAAGGCCTTCTTTAGCTATGTTAGAAACCTGGGAGGAAACTCCCAGATATGCTCAGAACTAGTTCAAAATGATGTGAAGATTACTGATCCTACAGACATTGCCAACATACTGGCTGACAGGTTCAGTGCAAACTTCTCCCCTCCCCAAAAGGAGAGATATCTATACCAAGCGATTGCAGCCCCCAAACATCTCCAACGCCCAAGTGAGAACTGCTCTCTCCAAAGCAAAAACACAGCATCCATGGGACCTGATGGTGTCCCCGGCTGTGTGCTCCACGAACTCAACGAGGAATTAAACCCACAGCTAGGACAGCTGTTTAATCATAGTCTTACCTCTGGATACGTACCCAGGGAGTGGCGCACTGCAACTGTGGTCCCACTTCACAAAGGCGGTGCCTCCACCGACCCTGGAAATTACCAGCCCATTAGCTTGACAAGCCTTATCTGCAAAGCCATGGAGAGGATCATAATGGACCTCATAAATAAAGACATAGGGAATTTGCAGACTTTGGATCCATCCCAGTTTGGCTTTGTCAAAGGCAGATCATGCCTTCTAAACTTGGCTGACTTTTTCAAAACAGTCACCAAAGCCATTGATAAGGGAAAGGCAGTCCATACAGCCTACCTCGATCTGGCGAAGGCCTTCGATACAATACCCCACTCGGGTATCATTGAAAAACTCATCAGCTTAAATGTTAACCCATACATCACAAGATGGGTTGCAAACTGGCTGAGTGACAGAACCCACAGGGTCAGAGTTGCTGGCACCATGTCAGACTCAAAGCCTGTCACAAGTGGTTTACCACAGGGCTCAGTCCTGGGCCCACTCTTGTTTGGCATCTACTTTTCCGAAGTACAAGCAAACACAGGAGGGTTATGGCTGACAAAGTTTGCAGATGACTGCAAACTGGGCGCCATAGTAGAAAACACATCTGACACAGATATCCTTCAGAAGGGTCTCACAGAAACGGATAACTGGTGCCAGAGCCATGGCCTAAAGTTAAATGCCAAAAAATGCATAGTCATACCCTTCGGGAAAAACAAGGTTACCCCTAGCTACCAAATAGGTGGCAATCCACTGAGCACAGAAGAAGTTATCAGGGACCTGGGGACCCAGGTTGATAGTAGTCTGTCATTCGACACCCATGTAGCTAAAGTAGTTAGGAAGACCTTCTACATTGCCCACCTTATCATGAAGGGATTCTCATCTAGATCAAGGGAGGTCATAGTCTCCCTATATTCATCACTCATCAGACCAATGATTGAGTACAATGCCCCATTCGGAATGTATCTGACCCGACACTTGCAGCAGCTGGAGAGGCCACAAAAGTTCCTCACCAAAAGGATAAAGGGTCTCAAACATCTGTCCTATGCTGCCCGACTGAAAGAACTCCAGTTCTATTCAGTCGCCACCGCTTGCTCAGAGGTGACCTTTGCCTAACATACAAGGCCATGTCAAACCCAGATTTGATGAATATGCTGCACCTCAAAAAATCTAGATCTGTCAGAGCCACAAGGGCGGGAGACTTAAACCTCGACACGGCTATTAATAGGACGTGCTGGAGGGATAGATTCATCACCCAAAGACTCCCTATGCTGTGGAATAAAATCCCGGTATATGTGAGGCAGAGCACCTCGCTGGCCTTGTTCAAGAGAAATCTTGACGAATGGATGGGAGATCGCAGATATACCCCAGGGATTACCTCAGTGTCACTGCTCGACAGAGGCACAGCAAAATAATGGGTATAGTTCCCCATACTAAAGGGGTGGCGTAAGCCACAAAACTATGGGCTAGGCTTGTAAATGCCCTCGGGCAGATAGCCTAGTATGAACCTATGAACCTATGAACCTATAAGTTAACAAAAAGCTATTAAGGGTGCTTTTTTGTCAGGGGCTTGGAGGCAAACTAGACTATAAAATACTAAATATAACAGCATTGCCACTCAATGTGTAATAAACTGCTCTAAGCTTATCTGTGTGCAAGGTATTTGCTCTGTATAAACTGTTTTACAGGGTACATCTTTATGGGCAGTTCTAAAGTGAAAATGTGCTTCTAGATGTTTGCATATCTACAGGGCATTGGCACAGCGAGCAGTTGTGTGCAAATGTGCAAAATTTATACCAGCACTGGAAATTCAGAAAACTGACTACTGAGCCCTCTAGCCAGAAAAACAACTATACTTAGATCCCTTTGTGTGCTTCCCAACCCAGACAAACTATTCAAATACCTAGTGCCACTAGAATGAATAATCCCACTCCTTCTAATATAAATGCAAAGTAAGAGAGTATCCGAAGTGAAATGCTACCACAAACAATATCAAACTTAAGGAAAGGCAATCTGTAATTCAAGATAAAAACAGTGTATTTTAAATAGCTTATAAAAGTGTAATTATTCAGTAAAAGTACTTCACTTTGTAGCAATGAGCCAAAAGCCACTAAATTGTGCAGAATTTATAAAGGCACTAAAAAGAAGGTAAGCTGATTAATAAGTCCTCCAGCCAATAAAACAACTACATGGAGGAATATATGGAGTGTATTTTCCCAACCAGTACAAACCAGGCTAACACCCAGTGCTAACAGATGGAAAATCATGCCCTCTCGATGTAAAAACACAAAAAAGAACTTGCTAGAGTGTAAAAAATGTACTACTTTATCCAACAGCTAGGTAAATAATTAATTCAGCGATAGGAAATCAGTAGAATAGACAATGTGTGGCAAAATGCACTTTTTTCAAAATAAGCACAAGGAAAGGCAAATAAATAAATCAAGATATAAACAGCAGTGTGGAAAAGGAGGCCTTATAAAGCTCACTTTACAGTAAGAGTGGACAGTTTAAAAATCAACATGTTTAAAAGCGGATCAATGAATGGGAAGTGGTGGAAAAATAATCAGCTGGAATTCACCAACAGTGCTTGTAGTTTTTGCAGGACTTGAGTCTTATCAGAAAATATAAGACTACAGATATACTCTGTGCATTTAAGTATCACTCAAGAAACAAATTAACCAATGGAAAAAAGCATGTGAAATGTGCAGCCTGAGTAATTCCAGTGTCTGTCTTCCATACAGAACAAGAACACCAGGGCCATCAGATTTGTCAATACAAAAAGCAAAATGGGACAGGTAAAACAGAAAGTAGCTTTATCAGTTTAAGCAACTCACAGACACACACAAATATTGCTTTGCTCAGCAGCAGGGAGTCACCAAAAGTCCTTGGTTGAGTCTTTTCAACCTTCACTTCCAGTACTTTTTCATGATTTGTCCTTAACCAATGGCTACTTTCTCACCAGTTTCTGTACCCTTCACAAGCTGCAGATGCATTTCTATGGGGAGAATAGACTTGTAAAGCTCTAGTAACTGTTTCTTTACTTTACAGTCGCAAATTAATGCCTGACCATCTGCTGTCATTTTATGAAAAGCCTGGTTACACCCTCAGGAGCCCAAATGACTTTCTTAGCTATTTATTTCACTTTTGAATTAATTTTAATAATAGATCCTTTTTGGGTAAGTGAAGCTTCCCCCCTCCCATGATGCTGAGATGGCATAACTTCATAGCTCTACACTAACAATCTCTTTTCATGTTGTCATTAAAAATATTAAAGCAAATTATACCTTTTGATACTGATCAGTACATATAATGACGATGATGATGATGATAATAATAACGCTGATAATAATAATAATAATAATGATGATGATAATAATAATGATAATAATAATAATAATAATAATGATAATAATATTGATGATGATAATAATGATAATAATAATGAGGATGATGATAATAATAATAACGATGATAATTATAATAATAATAACGATGATAATAACAATAATGATGATAATAATGATAATAATAATAATGATGATGATAATAATGATGGTATAATAATAATAATGATGATAATAATAATGATAATAATAATAATGATGATGATAATAACAATAATAATAATGAGGATGATGATAATAATAATAACGATGATAATGATAATAATAACGATGATAATAATAATAATAATAATAATAATGATGATGATGATAATAACAATAATAATAATGAGGATGATAATAATAATAACGATGATAATAATAATAATGAAGATAATAATAACAATAATAATAATAATGATGATGATAATAATAATAATACTAATAATAATAATAATAATAATAACAATACTTACCTGTAAAATAGAAAATCAGGAAGAGAAAGTGGCTTCAGCCTGAAGAAATGAAAGCAAGAACCCTGATTACACACAAGAACCGCTACCTCAAACCATCTCTGATCACTTCTGTTGATAAAAATTGTCAAAATTCTACTAATAACGTGGCATATTATTCCTATTGCGACAGTTTGTTGGTGCATTTTCTGATAACTTTACATTGCAATTAATGTATTCATTCAACTGTCTAAACTTTTCCCTGCATAATTCCTTAATGTCCCTTCTTTTCATTCCTGTGGCAAGCTTCCTTGTGCTTACCTTTCAATGCCTGCCTCTGGTCAGAAAAGTAACAATTACGAAAATGATAATTCCTGTTCAGTAAGTAAAGTGAGCACCTTATCTGCTATCCTTTACTCATTTAATATGTTTTAGTCATTATTTGTTTTCAACTGTTACAACTTCTACTTTAGAGGCATTCTGATTTAATATGCACATTAGTGTAATATGTAGTATAAACTCTGTGATGGTGTCACTGTAATCTGCAAGATAAGTGACAGTGTTGTAGAAAAACGTATTAATTTACTACAACTTGCTTCTACTTTTTGTGCAGCTGGAATATTATGAATACCACGTATCTTATTAAAAGGGAAGCAAGCTCAACAGTTATACACATACATTCAAAAATAGAGCACATCGCTCTTTAGAAAGCCTGCTGAAATATCTATCTATGGACAGTGGGAAATGTAGGCATATAATGACCACTCTGTAAGTTTGGAGAACAGATACTTTAAATGTGAGAATTCTACTTTTGCAGCTGGACTCCGTAATTGAATTTTCAGATTGTTATCTGTAAACAATTGTGAAAACAAAAAGAGAAAGTAATTGCTAATCCATTAAAAGGCAGTTAATACCAGAAAGACTGAAAGAATGACCCATTTGTTTTGACAATATAGTTTCAGTGGAGATTAAAGTGTTTTAAATGATACTAATAGCTGAAGGCTTAGCATTTCTGAGCTGGACATCACAAGGGAATGCTTCACATTTTAGCCATGCATAATTTTTAAGTGATTCTATGCCAAAGCAAATTATACCTTTTTAAAGAAGACATTCATGCCTCTATAGGGTAAAATTGAAGAGGTATTTCCCATTATCGTGTTTCATATGTTCAACATAAGTGAAGGGACAAAAAGCCAGAAGCTTTAACCTTTGTAACCCTCTGTCTGTTGACCATTGTCTGAGTTCGGTAACACACACGGAGAGACTTTCATGGTTCAGAAGCATTAACAGCTGTTGTTTATTACCAATAATAACATTTGCTCAAATATAAGTGGTTTATTAGCTTATCTGCTTAAAAACTGTCTCAAATTAAAGGCACATCAAGGTCCATTTTAGCTACGGTTTGAGGGAGGAGTAATACAAGTGAGCAAAATGTGAATAATTCACAAGATAAAAGAGATGAGAAACAGGGTCATAAACTACATACATCCTGAGGTAATTTACTAAGAGTCTGCAGTATTATAACTTTAAAAGATCGCATAACAGTATGCACATAGTATCACGTAGGGCAACAGAGATGCAAAAGAAAGAATTAATTGGTTAAATAGCTTACTCTTTTCTCTGACAAACATAAGGAAGGTCAATGCAGTAGAAATGATAATATAAAAATGTCCTGTTAGTCTTCGAGCACAGAGTACAAATTATTATTTTAATAACTAAAGTATGTCAAGAACCAGAATTTCTTAATGTTAAAGATGTCTGCAGTATAACAGGGTGCCTGTACTTGGTCTGCTATCCTGCATGCACTGTTTAAGCCAAGCTCTCCGGCACTTAGAATTCATCTGCTCTCCTGCATTTGAGTATGAACTCAAGCTCTGTGCTTCCTAGTATGAGATTTGCTTTATACGAGACATAGAAAATGGTCTTCATGCATACTATTTGTAATCCACTTGACAGATATCTATTTTTGTTTTAATATACAAATGCATAATGATTAAGGTATTTACCTTACAGATACAAGGCACAGGGTTTGATTCTAACCTCAGATTACTGGCTAGGCCTGTAATAGCCTGCAGACTGATAGTCTAGTATTTATACAGTTCTTATTGTGTGCATTGTATCTACTGTTATAATATCGTCAGTTATAAAGATATGTACTCCTACACATTTTGTACATCTAGTAGCTACTCTGGGGTCTATATCAGAAGCATGAAACGGCTTCTGAGCAAACAAGTAAAGAGCGACACATATTCATCGAACCGCATTTAAGTGATTCGATGAATATGTTACAGGGCAAGGAGGTAGTTGGCCAATTACATGGAGTTGCCCTTTCCTTCCCTATAGTGCAATCTCGGAGTTCGTATATTTAGTTAGGGGGGTGTGGGGGGCTCATCCCCTCACCTGATAATGTTTTTTATGTTTTTTTTTTCCGAACAGCCATGTGAATTTTTTCACTAGGAAAAAATTTGATTATGAGGCTGTTCGCTGTTTTAGGGGTTCCCGTATTATGTGTCGACTTTTATGTAGTCGCACATATGCGCTTTCATTGTTCTGATATAGACCCACTATTCTGAAAGTCCATTTCAGTGCAACTTAACCCTTTGCATCATATTTTTGCAAACAGATAAGTATCAAACCAAGTTAGACACTTTTTTTTTTATTTTCTCATCCTACTTTTCTATGATTTGAGGACACAGATGCCTAGTTCGGAAACGGGTTGTCATAAAAATAATTATGCTACTTAAGAGAGAGAAATGTTCCTTCAAAAATCACTATAATGAGAAACATTTAAATTACTAAAATCTTTTAAAAATAGCTACAGAAGTTTAAAAGCTATAGTCTCAAATAGGAAAGTAATTTTTTGAAATCAACTGATGTTTCCATCACCTTTTGAGGGATATGGGGCTACAATTAGAAATAAAATGGTGCATTTGCTGAACTGTGTGCTAAATGTTTACTTTTCAATCTAATCTCGTGTATCAGTGATAGTTTTTTTATGGATCACATTTACAAGCTTGACATTAATAATGTTGATGACCATTTAGTCAACTTAAAAATTCAATGGCTGGAAATGTAATAAAGCACAGGAAAATATCACACATGGCAAGCCTTGTTGCCCTTATTTAAACATCCCAGCTCCAGCGTCACACTTTTGGGGAAAAGGGTGTGTCCCTTTCCAAAGGCTATACAGGCTCACAGTTATAAAAAAATTATTGTTTCTGATAACTGACTAAATAATCACTTGTATTAATACAGAGTTTACCCATTTAACATACCAAGTGGTGACCACTGTTACTTGTTTCATTATTTCAAATAACTTGCAGCTTTCAAGGTTATCAATAGAATTCAATTACTCAGTTTATTAACACTAGCAAACACACACACACACACGCACACACACACACATGTATGTTCACCGTGGTTTTAATGTGTTTTTATCCTGATTTACAGGTGAATTTGTATTTAGCACTTTGAGTATGTTTTAATTAAATACTAGAGTAATACAGGTTGGGAGTATTAAGCACTGCATTGCCATAGCAGCAATGATGATTTACTCTAAGCCATCCATTTCCAGACTGCATGCATGGCTTAAATGGAAATAACATGCTTAATGATAATGAGAGAAAAGTAATCTCAAAGTGTTATCCTAAGAGAGGAGAACCTGCTTTGCAACTTTTTTAGATAATTTTTCATGGACCCTAGGAAAAAGTATAGCACAGATAAATATGAATACAATTTTCCAATTAGGAAAAATTGTTATGAACAGATGAAACACTTTTCATCTGATATGCCATCCCCAGTGCTATCTCTCTTCTGAAATAGAAATAAAAAAGATAACATAATATACTTTTGCCATTTTACATAATGACCTGCCACATTAACTCTCATACCTTAAAGGACAACTCCAAAATCAGTGAAGAAAAACACATTTTACAAATGGGAGTCTTGAAGTCCAGGTTTGCTTTCAAGATAAGTAATACCGTTCAGCACATTTCAGGTAAATCAGTTTAGCAAACTGCGTTTCCTCAGACTGCATTACTGTTAACTTATACTTGAATACACAAAACTTGTGGCATAGAATTGTTAAAATGGTGCTTTCAGCAATGAATTATACATGCTAACCAAAGGTAAAGGGCATATTTGAAAATGAACAACAGTAATGGATGACAGACTCCCTTAAAACAACTATATTACCTGGTATCAAACTCTGATCATTTTTAATCAGTTATTTATTCTGAAAAATGAAGTCCATGCATAAAAAGGAAACAGCTATAGGCAATAACAATTACAGTTTCTTATTTCACGCACCATATTTGTAGAGTACAAGTGAAACGAGAAATGATGAAATGCAGAAAGGCTGCATTAAACTATAAAGCATTGCAATGAAGACAGAAATATAATAGTGATTTTTATTTTTGTTAACCAGATAAACTTGACAGGCATACATGCCTCTTTTTCAGAGATGACCCAAGAGCACTATCTAATTAGTGACAGCAGGCAAATGGATGCGGAGGAAATCAAACCCAGGACTACAGACCAAACCTCATTTACAGTTTACAGACCTGCTTCCGTGTGACAAAATGGTAGACAGCAAAGCTTAACATGACAACACATTACCTATAATGTGTAATGCATAATCATTTCTCATACTGTAAAAGTCATCCATATGTCTTCTTGTCCTAACTTGTAAACATATTAAAGTACAGCACATTGCTTCTCATCAAGATATTGATCCCATCAAAGCAAATCAGCATGCAAAATCACTAAACATCAAATCAAACTGGAATGCAGATGAACACAACTTCAAAAAGATCATTCCAGAAACCATCATATCCACCACTTAAGACAGTTCTGTAGAAAGTCCATTTTATAGCTGTATCATCTTTTAAGTAAAATACTGTGCTATTCATGACTCTTTGCTGTTCTAAAGTCATGCTATTTATAATGGACTTTCTGCATCCTATGTATGTATTTTCGATAACTGAAGGCTTCTTATATACTCTTAACAAGTAAAGTACATAGAAATACAAATGCACAACTAAGCAAACACTGCACAATTCCACTACTGTGAAGCTATGGCAATTCACAAGTATAGCTGGGTGCTACATGTACTCTCAAAGTGCAGACAGACATTCACAAACCCTGCCATCATGCTGCTGCACAGATTTACAATTTTGTAGCAGCCCTGCACTGTACACACTTGCTCACAAGCTGAGCTATACTGCTGCTGCATCCATGGTTGTCAGGTTATGCAGCCCAATGATAGTACCCAAACATACTGATTGTGAAACATGCCATGCCTTTTGGCATCTGTGCATAGTCATGCAACCCAGAGAGTGCTTTAGGTCAACATGCTTTAGTATGCTTGTTCAGAAACGCCAATGGTAGCTGTGCTTTGTTGCCCCGCAGTACATGTACCAGTGTGTGTTTTGCACAGCTTACTTCTCTGTTCTTCATGTCTGCATAGTCATAATCCTGTCCAGTCTGCATAGTCATAATCCTGTCCAGTCTGCATAGTCATAATCCTGTCCAGTCTGCATAGTCATAATCCTGTCCAGTCTGCATAGTCATAATCCTGTCCAGTCTGCATAGTCATAATCCTGTCCAGTCTGCAGTCATAATCCTGTCCAGTCTGCTTCTCATTGTCTGTATGTACCGCCACCCTTTTGTTTGTCATGTGCTGCCTCATGAAGCTTGAACAACTCTGTGTGGAGCATTTATTCCACAGAGGTTTCCTCCATAAGATCCTCCAAAGCTAGCTATGAAACAAAATCACCACTGATTCTAAGAACAACCACAAAGCATTCTATAGCTATGCCAAGAATCTCAATGGCAACACCCAGATCTGCTCCGAGTTACAGCACAATGGCACACAAATTACAGAACCAACTGATATTACCAATATCCTGGCAGAGAGGTTCAGTGCTAACTTTACCCCCCCCCCCAAAGGGCCCATATCTATACAGAAAGAATGCAGAGTTCCTGTAATCACAACTATGCAGGTAAAAGCTGCATTTTCTATAAGCCAAAAACACAGTATCCATGGGACCAGACAACATCCCAGGCTGCATTTTACACGAACTTCAGAACGAACTGGCTCCCCTCCTAAGTACCATGTTCAATCATAGCCTCACATCAGGCTTTGTGCCCACTGAATGGCATACAGCAACAGTTATCCCACTCCACAAAGGGGGAGCCACCACTGATCACTGATGACTGCAAACTAGGAGCCATAGTTGAGTCCCTAAATGATGTGTAAATCTTACAGAAGGGCCTCGCTGAGACAGATGCCTGGTGTCAGAGCCATGGCCTCAAGCTCAAGGCCAAAAAGTGCATTGTCATACCCTTTGGTAAAAACTCTGTACCCATGAACTACTACATAGACAGCAGTCTACTAAACACCAAACATGTGATAAGAGACCTTGTGACCCAGGTGGACAGTGGTCTGTCCTTTGATAGTCACATCGCCACAGTAGTCAGGAAGTCCTTCTACGCGACACACCTCATCATAAAAGGGTTCTCATCCAGGAAAAAAGAGGTCATTGTTCCCCTCTACTCGACACTCATTAGACCCATTATAGAGTACAACGCCCCTTTTGGAATGTACCTCACAAGACATCTGCAGCAGCTGGAAAGGCCACAGAAGTACCTCACAAAGAGGATTACTGGCCTCAAATGGATACCCTACACTGACCGTCTCAAAAAACGCCAGCTTTACTCCATAGCATATCGCCTACTCCGAGGTGATCTCTGCCTAACATTTAAAGTTATGTCAAACCCAGAGCTGTTGGATATGCTACCCCTAAAGAAATCCCAGTCCCTCCATGCTACATGCTCTAGGGACCTAAATCTTGTCACCAAAATAAACAGGACATGCTGGAGAGATAGATTCCTGTCCCAGAGACTACCCATACTCTGGAACAGGCTACCCATCTATGTCAAGCAAAGTTCTTCATTAGCACTCTTCAAGAAAAATCTTGATGACTGGATGGGATATAGGAAATACACCCCGGGATCACTTCTGTGTCTCTGCGTGACAGTGGCACAGGAAAATAACTTTCTTGGGTGGCAAAAGCCAGGGAACCTTGTTGGCTAGGCTTACATAGGCCCTCGGGCCGATAGCCTAGTACCTACCTATGAACCTATGAACATATAAGTCTTTTGCTCACTGTGAGAAGTATGTCCACCTGTGGTATTCAGTTTAAGTGCACAAGTACCACTTGTGAGATGTTAATAGGTTGGTGCACTTTGTTTTGCTGCCACATGCAAGCCATTTGCTCACTACAGCAAAATGCATTTCCATAATAGTGCACACAAGTGATAGCAATCCAACATCTCATGTTATATGGGATCTATATTTGTGTTTCCGGGACCCACACATTTTTATTAACCCACTGTATGTCTCTTGTTAAAGAGGTTTGGCCATGGCACGGTTATGTCTACAGGTGATCTGTGAACAATATAGGGTATAAAATAGCCTTAGATGGTGGTCCATTCCAGACAGGTCAGTACAAGCGCACTCACTAAGTGGTTTGATTCTATTGACAGCCTACTGAGAGCACTACACTTATTCTATGCCTACCTATCCTGGCCACCATTTAAATCCAGGTAAATTATGAGTGGGGCTCCAGGTATCACTGATTAGCTGTGTTCTGCAATTATTTTTCTGAACCAGTAGCCACATGTCTATATATACTGGAAGTACAATATTATGTAATGCATGTGTGGGCCCAGTATGCACGTCATTGGTTTGTGCAGATACATCGGATTCCATGTAGACTTTACCACAAGTGAGCTGTCCACATTACAGCAGCTTGTACTACTGAAAGGTAGACATAGCATTCGCAATATTCCTAATAGCAGTCTGACTTGTCACTTTTAGCAACAGACTGCAAAGTAAAAGTGATGGAACACAGCTGGGAATATATTTACTGTAACAACACAATGTGTTACAATCTGCAGTCACATTTACAATCATAAGAAAGGACTGATCCTCTAATGTACAAGTGGGAACAGGCCAGAAAAAGATGTACTGTAGACTGTGTAACAGGGCAGTATAAGCTTTGGTCATGCAGTGGACATATTTGGACAGTTGCTATGGTCCTAGTCATGGTTTTCTACAATACTGGGATAATGGTTATACACTACATTTTTGTTCCTATACACTTTATGTTCTACATTGTTGTACAGCATATTATAGCCTTACTTTTGCAAGAAGTTAACTGGCTTTCTGAAATTACCTTTTTTTAATGTTTTGTCTTCAAAACAACTGCAGCAGTGATGTACCACTTATCAATGATATGTACTTAATGCTACATGCTAAACTTTTTGGCAAATTTAAAATACAATAATCATACATTAAACAAATTACTGTATGTCGTCAACCACGAATGCTTTTAAAAGGTAGAACCTAACTGTTCTCCACACAGATCTGTGTAAAAATATTAAAAAGGTATCCGAGGTTATTTTCTGATTGCTTTACACAGAACAAAAAAACTACAACACTGTTTTCACACTTTCCATTATGTTGTTCATTTCTTTGACATTAGAATTGTTTCTGAAACAACAAAAATATGAAAATCGAGGGTTCCATTCAAACACTGACTCACCTGTGACTTGTCCATAGTACAAAAGCTGCACTTTTGTAAAGTGACGTGCAATGAACCCAGGTGCAGTTTATATAGAAACAGTGGGCATCAGGGCTGGCACAAGGGGGTGTAAAGGGGCACAGCCCCCCCACACAGAAAACACACATAAAAACAATGATGTTTGCACTATTTATGAGCTGCAGTCATATAGCTTATAATTTCAGAAGTGAACCAGGAATTTAAACATTTCATGATTACCCATATAAAAATATGTTAACTTTGTATCAAAGCTTTAATTCTCACTGCCAGATATCACCAAATAGTGCTTATCAAGTCCATATCACTCTATGTTGCTTCTCCACTAGATACTATAGCAAATAATATTTTAAAAAAGTAAAATAAACTGAAGTACCTAATAAGAACAATATTTCAGTTTATTTTTCACAATAATAAAGCCATAGCACACATGATGGTTGAGGTACTATTTCTTAAACCTTCACCTCTTCCCACCTCTGCTATCCACATCTTCACCTGCACCCTGATACATGACTGTCAACACCCCAAATCCACCCTTCAGAAGTGACAAATGCTTGCCATCTTTTTGTCTTTCTAGATGTCAGAATTTCAGTTCAGAAAACCAAAGACCTTCTTTGATCAAGTGTACTACAAATTTTACCCTTTCTCAATCAAAGTGTTATATCCAATACATACATCCAAACAACAGTTCAGAGGTAATTGCTAGCCTTACATTCCAGAACACCACTGAGGAGCCTAGTCTAATTTCCCCAGAGCAACTGTCTGGTTAAGAGATTTGATTAGAATCACATAGTTGGACAGTAGAGGATGAGAGAGTCAAACCCTGGTTGACAAGGAATAGCTTGGTAACAGCTCATAGCCTTAATCATCTGTGCTAATTGCTAGACAAAGGCTTCCATCCTAAAACCAGAATTGAACCAGGGTCACTTTCAGTTGAGCTATTTAAGCTTAACCCTAAATGTGCCGTCGCCATGCAGACCGCAATCAGAGATCATGGCTGAACTTCAGACTCTGGAGATATGAGGCAGAGATCTTAACAGCCAAGTTCTTGAATCCATACACCTGATATGCAAACATAATCAGTAGACTTCTGATTTTTCTGCATCAAAGGTCAGTAGCTGAGCGCTCTACCTGTTGGGGCATGGACAACAGTGAGTTGCATCTGGACGTAATCACTTGCTTTAACAGAATCAGAATGGATTTCATCATAAATAAACAGCTGTCATTATCTATATTTTGACTATACAGTTTGCCAGCCTCATTAATATTTGGACTCATTATAATTTTACAATAAATAAATATGTTTTTACAGTGTCACATAAATGCCAAAGTTGCTACATATGGGATAAGCAAAACCCTTATAAGCAGATTTAAGTAAAAGCGTAAGTTCAAAGTTTGTAGATACTATAATGTTGTTGACTTAGGAGGATTAGAGAGAAGATCACATTGTTTAAATAACCAGTACCACAACAATCTAGGTAAAGTTGTCAAAGTACTTCAAAGTAAAATGAAAAGAAAAAAAAGAATTGTATGCTTAAATCAAGTACTAATGTTTTCAATGTTAATAAAACAGATGTGGTCCTTAATAATGTCAGCATTAAGAATTTCTGTAACATGTCTAGACTGCATTTTAGAGTACTGGAACATTTCCAAATACTGGATGCAAGATCCTTAGAGTTGTTAACCGCACAGCAGTTATGACAAGGTCCAGCCACACAAGAGTACAGTTTTCTGAATGCAGATTATCTGCTTCATAAGGGTGATGAGTCAAATGCGGTGAAACTGTACCACTAATGAAACTACATGTCAGACTATCAGCTTCATTACATCTGCAAGGAAATACTCTTCTGGCAGTAACAAGCACATGCCACGTGGCTAGGATCTTATTTCAATGCTGCTTTAGTCTAAGATTAGGCTGTAGGCAAAGAGATCAACTAACGTTCTTAATGTTAATTAATGTGTCATTTGTGATGAAGACAGAGCTTCATTTTTCAAACTGTAATCAAAGAACAATTTAAAATTCTGTGACTAAAATTACAGAAATGAATACTATTTACTGCTAAGGACAGGCATTCAGAAAGACAAAAAAATATCTAACTAGGCAAATGGATGACAGCCGAATGCCAAGCAAATTAGAAATAACTTCAACAAAAGATCTTTTGTTTCCAGATATGGCATTGTTAAAAAAGATCATTATTCTGCAATCAGAGCAGAAACTGATACTGCATTTCTGAGCAAATGTGTTTTTATTCTGAATCCACCATTCTTCATTAGTAAAACTGTGCGAATCTGAGCAAGTTACTTAAATAAACATTGCTCTAGTGCCAGTCATAAAAAAGATGCATTGCCAAATTAACAAAAGTAAACAGAAAAAAAATTAAATAAAAAAAAAAATGTAACAGAGATTATTATAACCTCATGTGTGCGTGTGTGTGTGATTACCTAACAAAAATGTGAATGCTCGTAAGTGAAAAACAATCTATCTAAAAAGATCAAATCATAACTCCACGAAAAAAAACTTTCAAATTGGGGTGCAAGTCCCCTGTATCCACCAAACCCCATGCTAATTATGTACATAAACTCCAACGCACAACACTAAATTCCCAGTACCCATTATAATACACATGCAGCAGCAAGCAAATCAATGAGAAACCAATATTCATTATTTTGAAAGTTTGATATTACAAAATGCATCATATGTACATGTATGCTGATGTATAGATATCTGTGTGTGTATCTCTCTCTCTCTCTCTCTCTCTATATATATATATATATATATATATATATATATATATATGTGTGTAGACTTCCCATACTCTGGAACAAGCTACCCATCTATGTCAAGCAAAGTTCCTCATTAGCAGTCTTCAAGAAAAATCTAGATGAGTGGATGGGAAATAGGAAATACACCTCGGGGATCACTTCTGTGGCTCTGCTCGACAGTGGCACAGGAAAATAACTTTCTTGGGTGGCATAAGCCAGGGAGCCTTGTTGGCTAGGCTTACTTAGGCCCTTGGGCCGATAGCCTAGTACCTAACTATGAACCTATGAACATATATATATATATATATATATATATATATATATATATATATATATATATATATATATAAAAACACACACACACACAATTTGCACATACATATATTATAGAAATAATTACACTTGTAATAAATCATCATACTTTATACAGATACAAGAATTTATTTTCTGTATTTGCAATCAAATATGTTTGCATGGAAGTTTGTCTCCAAAAGTTGCAGTGCCTCTACGTAGACAGTTTTATTGCATTTAACATCATACTGAGGTAGTTCTTTACCCCATGGTGTACTGTGACATCACACTGAGGCACTTCTTTACCCCATGGTGTACTGTGACATCACACTGAGGCACTTCTTTACCCCATGGTGTACTGTGACATCACACCGAGGCACTTCTTTACCCCATGGTTTACTGTGACATCACAATGAAGCACTTCTTTACCCCATGGTGTACTGTGACATCACACTGAGGCACTTCTTTACCCCATGGTGTACTGTGACATCACACTGAGGCACTTTTTTACCCCATGGTGTACTGTGACATCACACTGAGGCACTTTTTTACCCCATGGTGTACTGTGACATCACACTGAGGCACTTCTTTACCCAATGGTGTACTGTAACAGCAGTCCCACTCAACATGTTAGGATCAGAGAAATAGGCAGACTTATAGAGCTCTGCATAAATATCTTTTGATATTAAAATACTTGTGACAAAAGTAGAGTATAATAGCTATAAAGCAACCTAGGCTATTAGAAAAATTACAGAAAAACAGCACTATAATAATCTGGAATTTAAGACTGTAATAATCTGAAATTTAAGAAGGGCATGGCAATTGGTCTTCTGTACTTTCTGCTATAAAATATTTACAGCAACGGAGAAGCTTAGATGGAAATTAGGCAATAAGCGACACTATGAGAAAAATAGCACCCCCCTTTTACAGTATAATAAAAGGGGGTCAGTGTCTGCCTGATATGTCTCTAAAGACCCAGCACATCATGAATGTACTGACAGACCTCATACAATGCTCATTCACATCATTATGAAAATGTATAACCTTTAAATAACTTTACAACATCAGCTCATCTAAGATGAGAGGTAGTTTTCTTATATTTCAAATGCATCCTTTGGATGAGATGTTAATCCAAGGTCTCATCTGCCTGGGTTAGCGATAGCTCGGGTGGATATAAAAGATCCAACAGAGCTTGCCAAAGAGAGTATGGGTTTTAATTAATTTTATTGCAATGATTTTCACAACATAAAGACTACACAACAATTTTCAGTGGTAAGCACTGTTGTAGAAAACAGAAAATATCCAGACATGATTGTTTCATATCCTAGATTTTATTATATAACATTTTAGCACATTTGGCACACCAAATTCCCCAAAAGACATGCATATATGTAAAGTCACATTTAAGGTGAACTGCCTAACTATTCCAACCCCATAAGAAACTAAATCATTAGTCATAAACAGAAACAGATTAATAGTTTCTAACACTTCACAACAATACCTTGCATTCATACTTTTATATAACAATGATGATTTTACAGGCATTGTGTTCTAACTGGCAAAAGAAATCCTGCATCAGTATATATTTATCACATAAACACAATCTGCATGGAGTCCCCTTAAAATCTCATTAATATCACCCAACCAGGTTCATAATAAATGTTTGTAATACAGTACTGGCCCAGTCAGAGGATTCTGAGGTTACTCTCTGTGCAATTAATGTCCACTGTTTAATTTAAAAAGAAAATCATTTCTACTTCTGTGAAACAGCAAGGGTTTATTTTAGCATTTTTCCATCTCTCTCTAAAAATTGCCCATAAGTTTTCATATACGATTCAAAGAATGTATCATGTGAACTTTAATGTTCACAAAAAATTACATAATAGCTTTAGCAGTGGATGTATCATATGCAATCTAATCTGCTGTCGAGTCTGATTCAATATTTTTTTTTACTAAGGTTTAGTTTGCTTCCCATATACTTGAAAAGAAAATGCGTAGAAGCTGTGTTTATAATTTCTCCGCAGGTAACCACACTTGAGTCTTCTAACTTTCGAATAAGAATATCATTATTTCCAATACTTACAATTTTCTCATAACTCAAAGAATACCTTTTATTTCTGAACCCTTATCAACATGACACATAGAATCTCTTTGCACAGCTCAAACAATTTTCATGGCAACAAACTGTATTTCTAATATGGAGAAGGTATGTTTTAAAAATGAAATTCCCTCTGTTGCCTCCTTGGTACTCCCTGCCAATAAAAAAGTTGATCTGATAAAGTAAAAAATTACTTTCATTTATCTTACATGGACAATACCCAGCTGTAGTAGTGTATTTAACTTTTCTCTCTCAGAACAATTCCATTATACCTTATGAGCTGAAAAATAATTCCCAACAATCTTGCTTCCTCCTCTACATCAATATATAGTGTGAAACAATTATATATATATATTTATATAGTATTTACTAATATTTTATTTATTTATTACATATTAAACATTTTATTGTATCATACTATATATTATTATTAAATTACTATTTATACCTAGTTTTTATACAATATTTATATACATATGCATATTTATATTTTACATATATATTGTTAATATATGTTTCTTATGTTTTCAAGTTTTTTCTCCTACATGTTTCTATTGATTCTGTCTTTATACTAGAAAATAGTTAGGGTAAGGCCACCACAAGAAATGAGAATAACTTGATTTCACCCTTGTATTTTCTGTAAGCTCTGCCTTTAAATTATAAAGCTTGAATTATAAGCTTTAATTAAGTAATTTATTGCCAGCCAATAACACTGTCTTGTAAGCTGTATAAATGTTGTATTGTGTAATTAGACATTGATTCTGATGAAGTCTCCGACTGGAGATGAAAGCGCTAAATCAGTGAAAATTATTTTATGTACTGTTTATTGTTTTTGTGTTTTATAGCCTTTAAGGCATTTTTTCAATAAATATAGCTTTTACAGACTACCCTGGGATTTCGATCGATCTTTTTGGACAGTTTAGTCCAGGAATATTTAAAGACAGCCTTCATTGTACCGGAGCAGTGCCTTGTGTTTTTTGTGTGGTTTCACCTCAGTGTGATTTTGTTTACTAATATGTATGACTCTGTCAGCCCACCCTGTTGATATTTTGGACAAGGTCATCCCAGAGTTCCGCACGTTCAGCCATTCTTGCCCAAACTCTTGACAGCAGGACTTCATGGTGTTGTCTGAGTGCATCTATAATCAGGTCATAGGTTCATAGGTGTGTACTAGGCTAATAGCCCTGGAGCCTTTACAAGCCTAGCCCATAGGATTACCCTGGCATCATGCCACCCGACCTTAGTTCCTATTGCCTCTGTCAAGCAGAGCCACTGGAGTGATCCCTGGGGTGAATTTTCTATTTCCCATCCACTCATCAAGATTCCTCTTGAAGAGGCCAGTGAGGTGCTCTGCTTGACATGTATGGGAAGTCTATTCCATGACATGGGCAGTCTCTGGGTTATGAACCTGTCGCTTTAGCATGTTCGGTTGATTGTGGTAATGAGGTTGAGGTCTCTGGAGCATGTGGTGTGGAGGGATTGGGATTTCTTTAGATGTAGCATTTCTAACAGAGCTGGGTCAGACAAGGCTTTGTAAGTCAAGGAGAGATCGCCTCTAATTAGGCGATATGAGACAGAGAATAGTTGGAGTTTTTTGAGTCTGTCCATATAGGACAAATGTTTAAGGCCTAGGATCCCCTTTGTGAGGTACTTTTGTGGCCTCTCCAGTTGTTGCAGATGTCTAGTGAGGTACATGCCAAATGGGGCATTGTACTCGATGACTGGCTTAATGAGGGAAGAGTAGAGGGAGACAATGACCTCTTTCTTCCTGGATGCAAAACCCTTAGTAATGAGATGTTCCACATAGAAGGACTTTCTGACCACAGTGGCAATCTGGTGATCAAAAGACAGGCTGCTATCAACCTGTGTTCCTTGATTTCTTATTATGCCTTCTGTGTTCAGTGCACTACCATCTATGTGGTAATTCAAGGGAATCGGGTTTTTTCCAAGGAGGATGACAACACATTTTTTGGCATTGAGCTTAAGCCCATGGTTCTGGCACCAGTCAGTCTCATTGAGGCCTTTCTGTAGGATGTCAGCATCACTTGGGGAGTTAATAATAGCGCCCAACTTGCAATCATCAGTGAGCTTTGTCAGCCAGAGTCCCTTTGTGTTGGCCTGGACTTCAGAGAAGGAGATACCAAACAGGAGAGGACCCAGGACCGAATCCTGTGGGATTCCACTCATGACTGGTTGGCAGTCTGACTTGGAGTCAGCTACTTTCACACTGTGGGTTCTATCTGTGAGCCAGTTTGCAACCCACCTAGTGATATATGGATTGATCCCTAGTTTAGTGAGTTTTTCTGTGATTGCTGAATAGGGAATGATATCAAAGGCCTTGGCCAGATCAAGGTAGGCTGTATGAACTGCCTTACCTTCATCCACAGCTCTGATGACTGACTCAAAGAAGTAAACCAAGTTCAGCAGGCATGATGTATCCTTCACAAAACCAAACTGTGTAGGATCCAGAGTTTGGAGATTCCCCTATATCCTTGTTTATTATGTCCACGATGATGCATTCCATAGCTTTGCATATGAGACTCATCAGGCTAATTGCATATCAGACTCGTCAGGCAATAGTTCCTTGGGGTCTGTAGTCACTCCTCCCTTGTGGAGAGGGATCACTGTAGCAGTGCACCATTTGGTAGGGACAAAGCCTGAGGTGAGGCTGTGATTGAACAGGGCACACAGGTGAGGTGCCATTACACTCTGTAGTTCATGTAGAACACAGCCAGGGATATTGGCAGGTCCAATAGAAGCTGTATTATTGCCCTTGGACAGTGCTGTTTTCATCTGTGCAGCAGTAATACTGGGTGCCTGGTAATCTACTGGTATTGTTATTGGTCCTTTGGGGGGAGGGGTAAAGTTGGCATTGAATCTGTCAGCAAATATATTGGCAATATCTGCTGGCTCAGTATAGAAGGTACCATTGTGCAGTAGCTCAGAGCAAATCTGGGTATTGCCATGAAGATTCTTTACATAACTATAGAAGGCCTTATGGTTGTCTTTACTATCTGCTGCAATTCTGTTTTCATAGCTAGCTTTAGAGGATTTGATGAGGGATCTCAACCTTTTGTTGAGGCTGATAAGGGAGTTTTTCTAGTCTTGGGACTTCACCTTATTCCGCATCAGGTTTCCTCCTTCTGTTGTAGAGTTTGTTTATGGCAGGGGACCACCAGATTGGCTTCTTTTTTTTTTTGAGGAGAGCATCTTGGTTCTATTGGGTATGGTGAGATCCAAGCATTTGTGTACGTGTTTGTACAGTGCACTGGTGTATGATTCGGTGGTTATGCAACTATTCTCCATTTGCATGGGTGCCATGAAGTTAGCCACCTCTGTTTTTAGGAACCCAAAGTTAGCTTTGGAGAAGTTTTTCATGGTGGTTACCTTTGTGGGGGTGGGGGGGTGGATTTCCAAGGTGACTAGTTTGTGGTCAGATCTAACCAGAGAGGAGTTGACTATTGGTGTAGAGCAATGGTTGCCCATGTTAGTAATGACCAGGTCAAGGACGTTGATACCTCTAGTGGGGGTAAGAACAAAATGGTCCAGGGCATTGGAATTAATGAATTCAGAAAGCGGTGGGCAAGTGTATTGGTACATGAGTAATTTTCCCAGTTAATGGAGGGGTAGTTGAAGTTGCCCAGTATGAGAGTGTTAGGTTGGACCCTAATATTCTCCAGGGTGCTTAGGAATGTGGAGTGTGAGTCTTGTAACATGGTTGGGGACCTATAGCAGGCTAAGACCTAAATCGGTGTCTTACCCAATGTTAGCTGCACCTGAAATATCTCAGATGCATTATGTTGGGCTACCAGTCTGAAGATGTGTGTATCCTTTATGAATATGGAAACACCACTGCCTTTGGAGCTTCAGTCCAAGTTCTGGGGCTGAAAGGCGTGGAATGAGTTATAGCCTGGTAGTGCAAGGGTGCTTGTTGCTGCCTTAAACCAGGTCTCTGTTACAGCACAAATGTCAATGTTCTCCATTTTAAGGAGTGCTTCAAGCAAGTGCATTTTGAGATTTAGACTTCTAGCGTTGAGCAGCATGACCCTCAGACTGCATTTGTTGTAGCTGCTACTGTGTTAATTTGTTCTTTGGAACACCACCTAAAAAAGGCCCTATAGGGGTGACAAGAGCCTTAGCCAGTATCCGGAAGCCCAGGAGTGACAGATGCAGGCCATCTCTGGCAAAGCATCGAGGTCTGTTAATCATGTCATCCCAGGCAGACAGATACTGGATCCCCTTAGACTGACACCAGAAACTTAGCCAATTGTTGAAATCAATCATTTTCTGCTTGTACTGTGGTATCATTCTGGGTAATGGGAAGATGCTGCTCAGGGCTAGGGTCATACCCACCTGGGATATATAATCTGAGAGCTCGTCCATGCCACTTTTCATGTAGTCCTGGGAGGTGCGTCTTAGGTCATTCACACCCACATGTACAATGACAGAGTCATATTTGTACCTGCTGTTGAGGGCCCTGAGTGCATGCATTATGTGGTGGATCCTGGAGCTTGACAGGCAGCTGACTGTTACTTTCTCCTTATTCAATCTAGTGAGTGGGACATCAGTGTGCCTCACTATCAAGTCACCTATGACTAGTGTGTTGGGCATGCTGTTTTGCCTTAGGGGCTTTGGTTGAGTGGCACACTGTTTAGGAGAGTTATGTGTCTCATGATTAGTATTGTGTTGTGGTTGAGTGGATTTCTGCCTTGGAGGTCTCTGCTGTTTGGGTAAATTTTTATTGAGAGCCTCAGCAAAGGTGGGTGTGTGGTTTGTGTTTTTATGTGAAGACAGTGCTGGTGTGTGTTCTGGAGGGCTATGTGTTCCATGTGGTATGGTGCAAATGTTGACCTTCTCCTCTTGACCAGCTATTCCGGTCTTGGCTGGAGAGTGTGTGGCTTCCAGTTTGGATATATAAGTGCATCTCTCACAAGTCTGAGTGTTGGGAGGTAAGAGGAGAGGGTTGTCAGTGTACATGAGGCAGTTGCTGCATTGCCTCAGCATGCCCAAGGTCAACAGGTTAATAGGAGAAAGCACAGGGAACTGACCTTTAGACATGCCTGGAGGGGTGGGCATTAATAATAAGTACTGGAGCTGTTTCCTGGTAGAACGTTTAGTGCTGGTAACAATTTTGTGTGCTACAATAATTGCTACAATAAGTCTGGTAGAGTGCTAAACTAATAAGCTAGTAAAACTACAGGAGAGGAGAGAACAAACCACTCCTCTTGTGGTAGATAGGCTACCTAGTGCTTAACACTCCCACTGAGAAGCTAGAAGGCTTCCCTCCAACACAGGAAGGCTTGTGGGGGCTCAGAAGCTTACCAACAGTCCTGGATACAGCAGATCTGTATCTTGACTAGACTAGTTACAGGAAAGGCAGAAAACAAGTGCAAACACAGGCTTTTAAACCAGAAAATTGAAAGAGATGGAAAAACTGCCCAAATGGTCAATAAACTACAATTTCTGGGCCAGAAACCACTCCTCTTGTGGTAGATAGGCTATCTAGTGCTTACCACTCCCACTGATAAGCTAGAAGGCTTCCCTCCAACACAGAAAGACTTGGGGGGGGGTTCAGAAGCTTACCAACAGTCCTGGATAAAGCAAATCTAGATCTGGATTAGACTAGTTACAGGAAAGGTGGGAAACAAGGTGGGAAACAAGCACAGATGTGGGCTTTTAAACCAGAAAGTTGAAAGAGATGGAAAATCTGCCCAAATGACCAATAAACTACAATTTCTGGGCCAGAAACTACTCTTCTTGTGGTAGATAGGCTACTTAGTGCTTACCACTCCCACTGATAAGCTAGAAGGCTTCCCTCCAACACAGAAAGGCTTGGGGGGCTCAGAAGCCTACCAACAGCCCTGGATACAGCAAATCTGTATCTGGACTAGACTAGTTACAGAAAGACAGGAAACAAGTGCAAATGCAGGCTTTTAAACCAGAAAGTACAAAGAGATGGAGAAACTGCCCAAACAATAAATAAACTATAATTTCTGGGCCAGAAACCACTCCTCTTGTGGTAGATAGGCTACCTAGTGTTTACAGTCCCACTGGTAAGCTAGAAGGCTTCACTCCAACACAGAAAGGCTTGGGCAACTCAGAAGCTTACCAACAGTCCTGGATACAGCAAATCTGTATCTCAACTAGACTAGTTACAGGAAATCAGGAAACAAGCACAAATGTGGGCTTTTAAACCAGAAAGTTAAAAGAGATGGAAAAACTGCCCAAACTACCAATAAACTACAATTTCTGGGCCAGAAACAACTCATCTTATGGTAGATAGGCTACCTAGTCCTTACCACTGATAAGCTAGAAGGCTTTCCTCCAACACAAAAAGGCTGGGGGGCTCAGAAACTTTCCAACAGTCCTGGATACAGCAAATCTGTATCTGGACTAGACTAGTTACAGGAAAGGCCGCAAACAAGCTTAGAATTTTTTTTACAGAAAGCAGTTAAAACAGAACTAAAAACAATTCAAGTGCAATGCAAGCTAGTAGCAGTATTAAAGCAAATACAGTTTAAATAAATGCAATTTATTCAAAATGTATTCTGAACTAAACGTGCCAAAAAATATACTACTCAGGTGAGAAGCACTCTCAATCAGAACACAAGGAGAGATTTTTTTTGTTAGTAAAGTGCAAAGTGAGGAAGGAGGAGCAGAAGATAATTCGAGGTTAAGAACCCAAGTGGGTTGGTCTTCTCAAATGTTCTCTCTGTATCAGATGGAATGAACACTAAACTGGGAGGAGTGTCCCAGATCAAATTTTGAGTAGGGGCAGGCAACTGCAAAGCCACCAACTATAACAACACCACAGGAATAAGGTGGGTGGGTGGGAGAAAACCAATTTCAGAACAGATGAGAAAACAGCAAACAAAGTCAGCAAATATATAAATGAGGTAATATAAAAAGCTCAGGAACAACCCTGTGCATTTGGCAGTTATCAGCATTCAAGGCGTCTATTCAGACCAGGTATAAATGATATTTCCAGCTCAAAGATGTAGTCAACTGCCACAAACTCTTGATTAAAACCAAATCTTTTATTTTAAAACAGATATCAGGTAAGTGCTTTCGCCAGAGAGGCTTTCTCAGACCATAAGAATACAAATTAGTTCAGCACACACCTTATATATATGTATAAACATCTTCAATTAAATGATGACATCATAATTAATTAATATATAAACTAAATTAATAGTTAAATATACTGCATAGTTAAATAAAAACATTTAATAGATTCATACTATTTGAGAAGTTCATAATACCAAATGCACCAACATTAAAAAGGTATATACAGAACAGATATGGACCATAAATAAAAAATATATCTATGTATAAAAAATGAAAACATTAAAAATTACTTAACAAGCAGTCGCCTGTTCTTAAGGGCTGGTTTAAGGGGAATTTTTTCATTTAGACCAGGGTTAATATGTGCCTGAAGTCTAATGATCCAGTTGGTTTCATTTCTTTCTGTAAAATTCCTAACGTCCCCCCCCCACCTTAAGCTAGGTGAATTAATACGCAAAACCATAAACTTGAATGTATGCATGTTATTAGTCTCTAAAATGTGTTTAGAAAGGGCATGGGTATTGGATTTAATAAGTATTTTATATAAATGTTCCCTCACCCTGTCCTTAAGCCTTCTATCAGTTTTACCGACATAGAAGGCAGGACAGGATGAATATAAAGCAAGATATACAACATGTTCAGTGTTACAATTGGCAGCAATATCAAATGCGTAAAATTGAGATGTAATAGGATGAACAAACATATTGGAATCGCATATATAAGAACAAATATTGCACTAATTACAAGGACTAGTGCCTAAATCATGGTGATTATTATAATTGTCAGAGGGTATAGTATTCGGGTAACATAGGAGTCTATGTAAATTTTTCTTATTCTTAAATAAAAACTGTGGATGTTCACCCACGATTTCTCTGATAAGGGGATCAACAGTCAGGACATTCCAATGCTTACATATGATATCTCTGATTTGATAAAAATCATGTGTGTGAAATAATGAAAATGTCTGTGGTAGTGTGTTAATACCAACAGAGTTACATCTATTAATATACTTGTCATTCCCTTTCTCTGAAAAATAAGGACATGCTTTATCAGACCTAAGGTACTCTATACTCCGAAAACCAGTGGAAATCTTGTCTACTCTATATGTCCTGAATAGTAGCCTGTCCTTAAGACCAGCTAATTCCCTCTCAAAGCCATCTTGCATTGGATTTAATCTGGAAGCTTGAATGGCTTTAGTTGGTATTAACACACTACCACAGACATTTTCATTATTTCACACACATGATTTTTATCAAATCAGAGATATCATATGTAAGCACTGGAATGTCCTGACTGTTGATCCCCTTATCAGAGAAATTGTGGGTGAACATCCACAGTTATATTTAAAAATAAGAAAAATGTACATAGACTCCTATGTTACCCGAATACTATGCCCTCTGACAATTATAATAATCACCATGATTTAGGCACTAATCCTTGTAATTAGTGCAATATTTGTTCTTATATATGCGATTTCAATATGTTTGTTCATCCTATTACATCTCAATTTTACGTATTTGATATTGCTGCCAATTGTAACACTGAACATGTTGCATATCTTGCTTTATGTTCATCCTGTCCTGCCTTCTATGTCGGTAAAACTGATAGAAGGCTTAAGGACAGGGTGAGGGAACATTTATATCAAATACTTATTAAATCCAATACCAATGCCCTTTCTAAACACATTTTAGAGACTAATAGCATGCATACATTCAAGTTTATGGTTTTGCATATTAATTCACCTAGCTTAAGGGGGGAGGGGGGGTGTTAGTAATTTTACAGAAAGAAATTAAACCAACTGGATCATTAGACTTCAGGCACATATTAACCCTGGTCTAAATGAAAAAATTCCCCTTAAACCAGCCCTTAAAAACAGGCGACTTGCTTGTTAAGTAATTTTTAATGTTTTCATTTTTTATACATAGATATATTTTTATTTATGGTCCATACCTATTCTGTATATACCTTTTTAATGTTGGTGCATTTGGTATTATATAGTATGAACTTCTCAAATAGTACGAATCTATTAAATGTTTTTATTTAACTACGCAGTATATTTAACTATTAATTTAGTTTATATATTAATTAATTATGATGTCATCATTTAATTGAAGATGTTTATACATATATATATATATATATATATATATATATATATATATATATAAGGTGTGTGCTGAACTAATTTGTATTCTTATGGTCTGAGGAAGCTTTTCTGGTGAAAGCGCTTACCTGATATCTGTTTTAAAATAAAAGATTTGGTTTTAATCAAAAGTTTGTGGCAGTTGACTACATCTTTGAGCTGGAAATATTATTTATACCTGGTCTGAATAGACGCCTTGAATGCTGATAACGGCCATCTGCACAGGGTTGTTCCTGAGCTTTTTATATTACCTGACTTTATATCTCCATTTTTTGCTCACAAACATTTACTTCTTTGTGGTGCCACTTGTTATTCAGTCAGGCAAACAAATTAAGACAATGCAGAACTCTGAAAAGTTAAAGTGCCAAGGAATATACATATCTGCCTTATAATTCCAGATTGTTTGAGAAGCACTCCAGTCAGAACACAAGGAGATTCTAACAGTGTATGCATGAATTTACAAATAGGGACTATTTTTAATCACCAAACCTTGAAACAATCAGATAACACAAAAGATGTTAGACCAATTTTATAAACTTTAACACCACCACAGGAATGGGGGGGAACCAGTTTCAGAACAGATGAGAAAACAGCAAACAAAGTCAGCAAATATACAAAATAATTCCATCAGGCAAAAAAATTAAAACAATGCAGAACTCTAAAAAGTTAAAGTGCCTTATAATTCCAGATTGTTTGAGAAGCACTCCAGTCAGAACACAAGGAGATTCTAACAGTGTATGTAGGAATTTACAAATAGGGACTATTTTTAAATCAGCAAACCATGAAACAATGTGATAATGCTTTGCCAGAGATGGTCTCCACCTATCGCCCCTGGGATTCAGGTTACTGGCTAAGGCTCTTGCCACCCCTATAGTGCCTTTTTTAGACAAGGCTCAAAGGACAAAACCACCACCATAACAGATATAAGCATAAAAAATCTGAAGGTAATGCTATTCAATGCTAGAAGTCTAAACCTCAAAATGAACTCTCTCAAGGTACTCCTAAAAATAGAGAACATTGATATCTGTGCAGTAACTGAGACCTGATTCAAGGCTCCAGAGAGCACCCCTGCAATACCAGGCTACAACTTTTACAACACTTTTCAGCCACCAAACCAAGACCAAAGTACTAAAGGAGGAAGAATGTCCATATATTCACACCTCCAGGTTAGTTTCCCAACACAATGCATCTGACATTCTACAGGTGCAACTAACACTAGGTAACACTGCAATCCAAATTTTTAGCTTGCTACATATCCCCCACCATGCCCGAAGATTCTCACTACACCTTTCTAAACATACTAGAAAATATTAAGATACAACCAAACACCCTAATACTGGGTGATTTCAACTACCCTGCCATTAATTGGGAAAACTACTCAGGTACCAACACCTTTGCCCAATGGTTCTTTTAATTCATAAATTCCAATGCCCTGGATCAACTAATCCATAGTCTCACCGGGGGCTCAAATATCTAGACCTGGTCATTATCAACATGGGAGATCAATGCTCCACACCAGTGGTCACCCCCTCATTGGTCAGGTCTGACCATAAGCTAATCACCCTTGATGTCCACATCCCACCCCCACCCCCCAGTAGAAAAACCTCCATAACAAACTTCTCCAAAGACAACTTCATGCTACTCAAGTCAGAAGTGACAAACTTCATGACGTCCATGCAGATGGGAACTGAAAGTTCGACCTCTGAATCCTACACTAAGGCACTGTACAAGCACATGCACTCATGCATGAAACATGCCATTCCAAACAGAACCAAGACAGTCTCCCCCTAAAAAGGAACCCAGTCTGGTGGTCCCCTGCCATAAACGAACTGTACAACAGAAGGAAGAAACTGTTGCAGAAAAGAGGAAAATCCTAGGATGCAAAAAACTCCCTTACCAGCCTCAGTAAGAAGCTGAGATTCCTCATAAAATAATCCAAAGCTAGTTACGAAAATATAATTGCACAAGATTCCAAGGACAACCACAAGGCATTCTATAGTTATGTCAAGAATCTAAATGGCAATGCTCAGATCTGCTCTGAGCTACAACAGAATGGCATTAAATATACTGATCCTAAGGATATTGCCAATATCCTGGCAGATTGATTCAGTGCCAACTTCACCCCCCTCTCACCCCCTAAAGGACCAATCTCAATACCAAAAGATTGGCAAACTCCAGTAATCATGGCCATACAGGTAAAAAATGCACTCTCCAAAGCTAAGAATACAGCATCCATGGGACCAGATGACATCCCGGGCTGTGTTCTACATGAACTACAAAATGAACTGGCACCTCACCTAAGTGTCATGTTTAATCATAGCCTCACCTCAGGCTTTGTGCCCAGTGAGTGGTGCACAGCTACAGTTATCCCACTCAGCAAGGGAGGATTCACCTTGGATCCCAGAAACTATCATCCCATCAGTCTGATGAGCCTGATCTGCAAAGCCATGGATTGCATTATCATGGAACTTATAAACAAAGAAATTGGCTACCTTCAAACACTGGACCCCATCCAGTTTGGTTTCATAAATGGCCGATATTGTCTCCTCAACCTGATTGACTTCTTTGAATCAGTCTCCAGAGCCATGGATGAGGGTAAGATGGTCCACACAGCCTATCTGGACCTCGCCAAGGCCTTTGATACCATCACCCACTCTGGAATCATAGATAAACTTACTAAGGTGGGCATTAATCCCTATGTCACGTGATGGGTTGCCAACTGGCAAAGTGACAAAACCTACACTGTAAAAGTAGCCGACTCAAAATCCAGCTCCAGACAAGTGACAAGCGGAGTACCTCAGGGTTCAGTCCTGGGACCACTCTTGTTTGGCATCTACTTCTCTGAAGTACAGGCCTGCACTAAGGGACTCTGGCTAACAAAGTTCGCAGATGACTGCAAACTGGGAGCCATTACTGAATCCCCAAATGATGTGGATATTCTACAAAAGGGCCTTACAGAAACAGATGCTTGGTGCCAGAGCAATGGGCTCAATCTCAATGCCAAGAAATGCATAGTTATCCCCTTTGGGAAAAACATGTACCCATGAATTACCACATAAATGGCAGTGCACTAAACATTGAAAGTGTGATAACGGACTTAGGGAAACAGGCGGACAGTGGTCTCACCTTCGATAACCACATAGCCACAATAGTCAGGAAATCCTTCTATGTGGCACACCTCATCACTAAGGGCTTTTCATCCAGAAAAAAGGAGGTCATTGTCCCACTGTACTCATCCCTCATTAGACCCATTATAGAGTACAACACCCCATTTGGTATGCACCTCACAAGTCATCTGCAGCAACTGGAAAGGCCACAGAAATACCTTACTAAAAGAATCACATGCCTAAAGCCGATGCCCTATGCTGACCATCTGAAAACTTCCAGCTATACTCTGTCGCATATTGCCTACTCAGAGGTTATCTCTGCTTAACATACAAGGCCATGTCAAACCCAGTGCTGTTGGACATGCTACACTTAAAGAAATCCCAATCCCTCAGAGCCACATGCTCCAAGGATCTAAACCTGGTCATCACAATGAACAAAACATGCTGGAGGGATAGGTTCCTGACCCAGAGACTACCCATACTCTGGAATAGACTGCCCATATATGTCAATCTGAGCACCTCTTTGGCCCTCTTCAAAAGGAACCTTGACAATTGGATGGGAGATAGGAAATTCACCCCAGGGATCACATCAGTCACCCTGCTAGACAGGGGACCAGGGAAGTAAATATCCTGGGAAGAAATAGCCAGGGAATTGTTATGGCTAGGCTTGTATAGGCCCTAGGGCCAATAGACTAGTACCAACCTATGAACATATGAACCTAAACCACAAAAGCTGTTAGACCAGTTTCATAAAATTTAACACCACCACAGGAATAGGGGGAACCAGTTTCAGAACAGATGAGAAAACAGCAAACAAAGTCAGCAAATAAATAAAATAATTCAGTCAGGCAAAAAATTAAGACAATGCAGAACTCTGAAAAGTTAAATTGCCAAGGAATATACTTATCTGCCTTATAAGTCCAGATTGTTTGAGAATCACTCCAGTCAGAACACAAGGAGATTCTAACAGTGTATGCAGGAATTTACAAATAGGAACGATTTTGAAATCAGCAAGCATTGAAACAATCAGATAACACAAAAGCTGTTAGACCAGATGTTCTTCGTCTCCCATTGCTGCAGTCCTGACATAAGGGTATTCCGCTGCCCACCATCGGCCCGAATACCAAAGGGCTAGAACCGGCGTCGGTCATCGGCGCTCGAGACTGACATCAGTACGTGTCAGTACAAATGCGCATGACCGACGCCATAACCTCAGTCTTTCTTGCAGCATGGTGCCTAAGCAGAAGCAGCTTTTGCAAGTGCCGTTTGGCGTTCTGGAATTGTCGGTTTTCGAGTTTCAGACCGGAGACCAAGTTGGGCTACGTACCCCTTTGGGGACATTTTTGTCTTTTTCTTGCCTCAGTATTGACGGATGTCAGAAAAAGTTAATAACTGTATTTCTTGTGGGAAACAGATTCCTCATAGGGATTACCATTCACTCTGCATTCCTTGTTTAGGGCCTGAGCACGACGTTGTTGGGTGTCGCTTTTGTGCTACTTTTAACAAGCGTACTATTAAACATCGGTTAGACTGTGCTAGGCTAGTGTTTGGTAAACGTTGTAATTATAACATGCCGTCGGATTCTCCGACGACTGGTTCTTCTAAGAAACGCAAAGAAAAGTCTTTGCGGTCCAAACAGGATGAGGCGGCCGCTCCGGACGCCGGTTCTGTAGTACCACTGGCTACTTCAGCGGCTCTTTCTGAAAGTTTACCTGAGTCTCAAGGGGAGCCTTTGTTACTGCAGGAAGTGGCTTCTCCTGTGTTAGGCCAGGCTGAGGGTGCTTCTCTGATGTCAGTGGTTCCCTCCCCTCATAGGGTAGTTAGGCCTCCTCCTTCTCATAGCAAAGGCCATTCTAAGTCTAAGTCTGCCCCTGTTGGTGCGTGTCCCCAGGGTCCAGCTCCTAGGAAGCACATGTTAAAGATGGCTGAAGATTTGATTACTTTAATTAGGGGTTCTATGCCCCCCCTGCGAAGAGGCCCAGGGTAGAGCCAGAGTTGGAGGGTTTGGTTCAGTCTTCCAATGAGTCTGATTCCTCTGTAGAAGAACTTCAGGATTTCCCTCCCTATTCTGATTCGGAGGCTGAGGACTCTACTACCTCTGCGTCCCCTCCAGAAGATTTTTCTTTCTCTGAGACTTTGCATTCCATGAAGGAACATTTCAAATGGGAGGGCCAGGATTATTCTGATTCCCGTAAAAGACTGAGAGAATTCTTGTTTTTGCCTCAGCATAGGCCCTTGGCTATTCCCCCTGTGCTGGATGTTGTTCAGGATGTGTTTTCTGAGGCTGCCCTTAACCCAGATTCTCTGCCTCCTGCCCCAGTTAAACCAGACAGATACTACAGGGTTCCGGAAGCTCACAAGTACTTATATAAGAGTCCTAGGGCGGATCCAGAAACTATTACTCAAGGCCCCAAAGGGGTTAGGGCTTCTGTGGTTAAGAATCCAGTTCCTTTGGACAAGGATGCTAGGGCCCTGGATAGGTGGGGTAAAAAACTGTATACCTCTTCTACTTTGGCTATGAGAGCTTTAAATTGTCAGTTTCATATGCTTCGGTATCAAAATTATTTGCTGGGCCAATTGAAATGTAAAGTAGATGCTTTAGCTGAAGGTATTGACTGTAAGGAGCTTCAGGATTTAGTGCATGCTTCAGACCAAGTTGGTAAGCATTCTTTGCAGTGTGGTTTTGATGCTTTACAGGCTTCTTCCAGGGTGGCTGCTACTAGTTCAGTCATTCGTAGGCATGCTTGGCTTAAGGATCAGACCTTGTCAGAGCATGTTAAGGCTCGAATTATGGATGCTCCTCTACAATCTGATGTTCTTTTTGGTCCTCCAGTAGAGTCAGTTTTGAAAAAATGGAGGAAAAAGCTAAGTCTATGCAGACAGTTAAGGATTTTTTACAGGTTCAGCCCCCTAAGTTCAGTAGGAATTGGCCTGCTAAGGGTTGGTCTTTCCCCTCTTCGGATTATCAGTCATGGGGCAGGTCGAGGCGAGGTAGGGGTAGGGCTTCCTCTCAGGGCCCTGTTACTTCTAGGTTTTTGAGTTCTTCTACCCCTTCTGCTGGGGAGGGCAGGGGTCAGTCCTTTCGGAAACAGACCCAATGACCCGTGTCTTCAGCTGCTGGACTCTGCCTTGCTGGCAGCCCCTCTGGGAGGAAAACTGAGATTTTTCAAAAGGAATTGGCATTTGGTTACCCAAGACAAATGGGTATTGGACATAATAAATCAAGGCTACAAATTTTATTTCCACACATTCCCTCCTTTCAAAGGTATGCCGGATGTGCCTCATCAGCAAAAACTGGAAGCGCAGACTCAAATTTCTTCTCTGCTTCAGTTGGAAGCAATACAGGAAGTACCTTCTGCAGAAAGAGGCACGGGGTTTTATTCCTGTCTTTTCTTAGTGCCAAAGAAAGGAAATACTTGGAGACCAATTCTGGACTTGTCCATTCTAAATACCTTTCTGGAAATTCCAAAATTCAAGATGTTAACACTGCAACAGCTGTTACCTATGCTGGGCAAAGATCACTGGATGGTGACTCTGGATCTCAAAGAGGCCTATCTTTACATTCCTATCAGGCCCAGTTGCAGGAAATTCCTGAGGTTTCGGAATGGGAATTTGCATTATCAGTTCTCTGCATTGCCCTTTGGCTTGTCTACTGCACCCAGGGTATTCACGAAAGTCCTGGCTCCAGTAATATCTTTTCTCAGGCTAGCAGGAATTCAAATTTATCCTTATCTGGACGACTGTTTGATTCTGGCTCATGGCAAGCACGAACTTCTTCAACATCTGCAGTATGTAATGACAGTTTTCAGATGCCTAGGGTATTCTGTGAACGAAATAAAGTCCAGTCTAGTACCCTCACAAGAGATGTGTTTTCTGGGTGTGAAACTGAATACAGCTGCTCAGATGGCATTTCTTACCCCGGACAAACAAAGGAATCTTCACCTATACTTCCAACAGCTATCAGTAATGTCCAGGCTGACTGCAAGGACAGTCCTTCAAGCCTTGGGGTTCGTGGCATCTTGCATTCTAGTACTTCCCAATGCCAAACTGCATATGAGGAAGCTACAATGGTATCTCAAGAACGTTTGGACTCAACACTGCCACGATTTGGACACTGTCATTCGGATCCTACCTTGCATTCAGAGAGAATTTCTGTGGTGGGCTCAGGAATGTCACCTAAACAAGGGGCTCTCTGTGACCCAACCAGAGGCAAGTCAGATATTAATGACAGACGCCTCGGAGTCAGCCTGGGAGCTCATTTCAGAGGAAAATGGATTCAAGACCTTTGGGCCCCAGAGCTACTTCACTTGCATATCAACATGAAAGAGATGCTGGCAGTTCAATTTGCTTTGGAGGGATACAAAAGCCTACTTCAACCAGGACTGGTGTTGATTCGAACAGACAACACGACGGTCATGTGGTACATCAACAAGCAAGGGGGAACTCATTCTTACCCTCTTTGCAGACAAGCAATGCTGTTGTGGGAAACTGCTTTGAATCTGCGCATCACTCTTCGAGCACAGTTTCTGCCAGGAGCACAAAATTCTTTAGCAGATGTTCTGAGCAGACAGATTGTGGATCCTCACGAATGGAAATTGGACCCTCAGGTATTTCATCAGTTGACAATGGCTTGGGGAACTCCGGACATAGATCTGTTTGCTTCTTCTCTGAATTTCCAACTGCCACTGTTTTGCACAAGGCTATTTCATCCGAAAGCCTGGAAAATAGATGCACTATCCTTCAGTTGGAGCAACCTTCACGTGTATGCTTTTCCTCCTCTGCCTCTTCTTCCACAGGTGCTGTTGAAAGTCAGGAGGGACAAGCCTTGCATGATCCTTATAGCACCGGATTGGCCTCGTCAGCATTGGTACCCTCTGTTGAGGAGCTTGATTCATGTACCACCTTGGCCATTGCCACAGATTCCTCATTTATTGTCTCAGGAGAACAATCATTTTCTCAATATCAGGGTGCACTCCCTGCGCCTGACAGCCTGGCGCATTCTATTTTAGAGAAGGAGGACCTTCAGCTCCCTCAACAAGTTTTGGATGTTATTTTGGAAGCCAGGCATCCTAGTACTCGAAAAGTTTATGCTGGTAAATGGAAGAGATTTTTTCTTTGGAGTTCAGCTAAAGGCTTTGATGTCGAATTGCCTAATTTGAGTTGTACATTGCAATATTTGACTGTTTTATTGGACAAGGGTTTGTCCTTCTCTTCTGTAAAAGTGCATGCTGCAGCTATTTCTGCTCACTATGATTGTGACCCTCCTTTATTTTCACATCCATTGGTTAAACAGTTTCTTAGAGGGGCAAAGAATATCAGACCCCACGGAGAGCTCCTACTCCTACCTGGGATCTTAATTTTGTTTTGGAAAAGCTGACTCTGCCTCCTTTTGAACCTGCAGCTACAGCTGAATTGCAGTTCTTGTCTTGGAAGACTGCTTTTTGTTGGCTATTACTTCTGCTAGAAGGGTATCTGAATTACAGGCCCTCATGGCAGTGGAACCTTTTCTGATTTTTCACAATGACAGGGTTTCCTTACGTACTAATCCTACTTTTCTGCCTAAAGTGATTTCTAATGTGGCATTGAACCAGTCTATACATTTGCCTACTTTTTATGCTAACCCCAAAATGACGGGGAAAAGTTTTGCATTCTTTGGATGTACATAGGCAGTTGAGGTATTATTTGAGCAGAACCAAAGAGTTCAGGAGTTCTCAACAATTATTTGTTTCTTTTGCTTTGACTTCACGAGGGAAAGCTGTCTCGAAACAAACTATTTCCAAGTGGATTAGCCATTGTATTGCTTTTGTTACTCTCATCATGGTGAGGATGTTCCAGTTGGGATCAGGCCTCATTCTACTAGGGCTACGGCCACTTCTACTGCTTTTTGAGAGGGGTAGCTACTAAAGACATTCTAGAAGCAGCTACTTGGAGTTCTGTACATACCTTTACAAAGCATTATCATTTACCTCTTTATTCTAGGTCTAGGGCTGGGTTTGCCACTGCAATCTTACAGGACATGTCAGCAGCTCCTACTGCTATTTAGTTGACCAGCCTCCCTTTTTTCCGTTGCTCTGGGATTCTACCCTTATGTCAGGACTGCAGCAATGGGAGACGAAGAACATAGTACAGTTTTGTACCTACCATAAATGTAGATGTTCGAGGATCTCCATTGCTGCAGTCCAATTTTCCCTCCCTCCTTCCCCCTTTTTCTTTTTAGGTTGAGGTTTGGGTGGTGTTTTTTTTTTGCATTCTGACGTCTGAGGCAAAAAAGACTGAGGTTATGGCGTCGGTCATGCGCATTTGTACTGACACGTACTGATGTCAGTCTCGAGCGCCAATGACCGACGCCAGTTCTAGCCCTTTGGTATTCGGGCCGATGGTGGGCAGCGGAATACCCTTATGTCAGGACTGCAGCAATGGAGATCCTCGAACATCTACATTTATGGTAGGTACAAAACTGTACTTTTTATAAACTTTAACACCACCACAGGAATGGGGGGGGCAGTTTCAGAACAAATAAGAAAACAGCAAACAAAGTCAGCAAAAATATAAAATAATTTAGTCAGGCAAAAAATTAAGACAATGCAGAACTCTGAAAAGTTAAAGTGCCAAGGAATATACTTATCTGCCTTATAATTCCAGATTTTTTGAGAAGCACTGCCATGAGAACAGAAGGAGATTATAACAGAGTATGCAATAATTTACAAATAGGGAGTATTTTCAAATCAGCAAGCCTTGAAACCATCAGATAACACAAAAGCTGTTAGACCAGTTTTATAAACTTTAACACCACCACAGGAATAGGGGGAACCAGTTTCAGAACAGATGAGAAATTAGCAAACAAAGTCAGCAAATGTCAGCAAATATGTAAAATAATTCAGTCAGGCAAAAAAAATAAGACAATGCAGAACTCTGAAAAGTTAAAATGCCAAGGAATATACTTATCTGCCTTATAATTCCAGATTGTTTGAGAAGCACTCCAGTCAGAACACAAGGAGATTCTAACAGTATATGCAGGAATTTACAAATAGGGATTTTTTTAAATCAGCAAGCCTTGAAACAATCAGATAACACAAACGCTGTTAGACCAGTTTTATAAACTTTAACACCACCATAGGAATAGGGGGGACCAGTTTCAGAACAGATGAGAAAACAGCAAACAGAACTCTGAAAAGTTAAAGTGCCAAGGAATATACTTATCTGCCTTGTAATTCCAGATTGTTTGAGAAGCACTCCAGTCAGAACTGGCCTATGTCTAGGGGGCATATCATTTACTAAAAGACAAAATAATAATAACACATATAAGGATCACATAAGTACAATTGTTGTACAGATAATGCAGTAAAGGAAGGCTGCCAATATTCAACAGTGGATTACACTGTAAAGATTCAACAGTGGACAGTAAATAACAAGAGTTGTTACAAAACTAAGAGAGTGACAAGAGCAACATATTCCTGATTGTGTCCTAACAGATACTGAACTATGCCACCCACCCAACATAACATATCACTCTAGTTTGTACCATAGCAGGGCATCACCCCCCCCCCAAAAAAAAATAACAAGGTAAGGAACAATGTTGTTAACCAAACAATGGAGAAATGCTAAAAGTACTATCAAAGGATCTTTCCATGGAATATGTATACATAGCACACACCGCTATACTTTCTGCCTACTCTACATCCTTGGCACCTCTCACATTACTGGAAAAGAAGGCCATGTAATGAATATATTTCCAACAAATGCATACAGATTTACTTCACGTATATTGTTATCTACATTCCAGCATATGCATTATTTAGGTTACCTGATGGAATGCAATACTCCTCTGTTGAAATATAGTGAATCAGAAGACACGTATCTGGGTTAGAATCATGTAATAACTCTCATCCACATCACTTTACCCAGCTACTCATTTGCCATTTTATTATGGAGTACATAAATAATTGATTGAAGGTGTCCTACTCTGTGCTTCAGAGATGCTAATTACAGCACACACAGCTGAATTACATGCTAATCAACCAATCCTGCATAGCTAGCCCACAAGATGCAAAAGCATCCATGTTGTCTCAATTTCTTTTTTTTTAGTGGATTGAGAAAATACTGGAGTACAGACACAAGGGAGGCACAGAGAGATTGTTATTAGCTGCTGCTTTTTGAATACGTCTATCTGAAATACAGGCTGCTACTGGCAATAGCCATACACAGAGAAGATGAAAAGTTAGCAGGGCACATGGACACTGGAGGAACTGAGAGACCTCTCTCAGCATTGACTCAGTAACAAGTGCAGGAAACCATCTCGGTGGAAAGTAAGGTATGTGTTTAAATGCTATTTGTCATTACTGGAACATTTCGCAAAGTAGCAGGGGGCATGCTTGGTGTGTTACAGGCATAACCTTCTAGGATCTTCAAAGCATCACTGCATGCTAAGCTACAACATGGCAAATGTAAACATTAGTTCTGAAAATATTTTCAGAAGAATGCTACAAATGTAACATGTACTGCATTATCCTAAATTAATGTGTCCCTTACATTGGAGTCATGTACACATGTCAGCAAGAAATGGGGAACAGTGTAGGGTCTACATTAACCATGAAGTGTACAACTCAAACTGCCATGTCATGTTTAATGCTATGTGTATCATCTGCCACACATGTTCCAGCAAACCTGCCAGTTAACATGAATCCCTTATGTGCCCCAATCTCCCAACTGCTCCCGATATGTGTTATGGGGGATATCTCATAGGCTCACATAGGGGTGGATGCCTTTGCTCCCCACTCCCAAAATAACAGTCAATGCTTGTTTATGTTAGCCAACATGGCTTTACTTATTTGCCAACTGCATAACATATTCTCAGTTAATATTCCGTAACATTGTAATGGCAATAATATAGAATTGTTTTCTCACACCCTCTGTTCCACAGTACTGGTCAGATGATTGCTGACTGACTAAGGAACACAGCATGTTAGGACAATGCTGTATAATTGAAAACAAGAATCATAACAGCCTGTGTAAGAAGTAAGTGCAGTATTTTCCAAGTTAAACATTTTGCTAAGTCCACATCTAACATGTACTATTTCAATATAAATGTATATTCACTATTTAAGTTGCTTGCGTGCTGAATGATTATTACTGCTTGATACAGAGGTATATGTGAGAACAACAGCTCTAAGGCACCCATGCATTGTTCTGAATCTACATTGCATGTTGATCTGGACTGCAAACATATGTAGGCATATTCCCTGTGTACTAATAAATTGCACTGTATATATCATATGCTGAGTTCTTTTTCTGCATGTTATCACTTTTTTCTTACATTTTGAGCCTGTATGAACCTTACAATGAATACAATGAAGTCACATCTTTTATGGCTTCTCCTGTGGTGCAAGGAGTTATGTGTCACTTTTAAGTTCACATGGTCCTGGGTTTGAATACAAGCATTACAGCCTTGTTTTTTTTGTAATGTGTGCTTGTAATAGCTAGCAATGCAATGACGTCTTGTCATATATATCTTCATTCTTGTTGTGGAAACAACTGTGAGTGTAGGCCTGCCATAGCTAAGGTACAGGGTTCTGATACTGTGGAATCCTGTTCCTAATTATAGTAGTTGACCTAGTAATTCTTATATCATAATTATTGTGCTGATGGATGAGATAGTCATATTATGTCAGTTGTGCAGTTTTTTTATTAATATCTGTACAATTTCCCATATTGTGCTTATTTAGCTTCTCGCAAACATGTGGCCTATGTTTACGCAATGCTAAGCAGCTTGCACCATTTTCAAATGTTGCAGATTGCAAGTTTCTGCATTCTCAGTATCTGCTATAACCAATTGGCAGGGAAAAGACATTATACATTGATGTTCTTTTGCATTACACATGGCTGGTGTTCAGGATGATATTTTAAGATTTTGTTCTCAAAAGTGGGGTGTGCAGGAGTCCAAAGTATTTGTTGGACTCCTAGTGAATGATTATGGTCCCCGGCTGTTGCAGGAGCACTACCATGGATCAGATTACAAATTGGATGTATGGAATAGTTTGGCTCGGGATTTGTCCACTGTTACTGGTATGCCCCACACTGGAGAACAATGTAGAAATTACTATTGAGATCTCAGGATAAGGAAGAGGAATACCCTTGAATGTTGGATGGATGAATGTAGGACTGACAGCACTCCACAGATGTGTATCACACGGGCACTGCTTGAATGATGAAGCAATTGCATCTGTTTCTGATTGCTGATCTTAATATGTTTTATTTTTTCCCACAGCTAATGTGGGAAGAACACTAAATGTGCAAGCCTATGAGGGAAGATTGAGAAGGATGAGAGATGCAAGTGGTATGTATGCTTCAAAACAGTAATATTATTTTAGCATTTGTAGTAAATACAGCTTATTGTGCTAAACACTTGTATCACTTTGAGTATCCATTTGTCCATTTTAATGCAATATTATGCATGCATTAGTATGTTTAGTAAAACAACAGTCCAGCATTACAGAGTAGACAGGGGTTGTCATTTAGAAAACCACACTTCCAAACTATACAGTATGCATTTATGTTGACATAAATATTGCAATATAAATTATGACCTATACACCAGGGACGCCAACAGCATGATGCAGATTGTTATCATTATAACAGTGAACCTGTATCTATAAAATGTAAAAGAAAGGAGTGCTGGCATTATGCTGTATTCCAAATGGAAAGTACAGTATTAGTCACTGCTTGTGAGTTTGAATAACACACTCCTCAAATTTAAGGGCAGCTCTTTACACTAATGTTTTAGCTTGTCATCAGTAAAATTCAGTAGTGTTACATATTCGTAATGATGTGAGTGTAAGTGCAGACATCTACACCTGTGGCTCAGATGGTCTGCTGCAAAATGTAACCATTATACACGCAACATGCATATGTTCTATATATGCAACCATGTATGATTGCTGGCTGCAATCTGATCAGTAGTATAGTGTGTCTGTGTTAGTTATAGGGTAGTATTCAATGTAATAAAGGTATTTCTTAGAATTTGTTATTGTTATAAGTAAATTATAATACAATATAGTACATTAATAGTAGAAAGCCTTGTATATTATCTGTGCAGTTACTAATGTTTTTTTCTTTCTCTCACCCTGCCCCTTCTCTTCTCCTTTGTCATTATATTATGTATCTAATCATATTTTCCATTATAATAATTATTTTGTGTTACTTGTGTTTTGTTTATTTATGTCAATGTTATTTTGTACATTATTTTGCATTACATTTATTTTATTATTGGTGTGATGATATGGGCAAGTGCCAACACAGTCAGCTGGAGTTTTGTGAAGAAAGATATGCCCTTTGAATATCAAACCGATTTTTGCCAGATGCTTGTGCATCAAATGTATTAGAACTGTATGTCATTTGTATATCAAACTGATTTGTACAGATGCTAGTGCTGAGGTGTTGGTGAGGTTTGCTTGTGTTAAAATGTATCAACAGTGCACCCTGCTGAAATGAAAAGAAATGTATCAGCTGGCTTACTTTATGAAAAATAAGGGGAATGTAAATGAGCTGTTAAACCATTAAAACAGCACCCCACATTGCTAATTAGGAATAGAGACACTAGGTCTGGGAAAAAGCCTTTGCTCATTAGCTCAGTAAAAAGAGAGGAAGCCTCAGGCACTGCCATAAACATTTAGATATGTAGTGTAGCCATCTATTCTAAATTCCTATCCCAGCCTCACAGGAGAATACTGTGAGAACCTAGAGTAAGGTGACTAGTTGAGGTCATTCTGCCAGCCCTCTTGTAATTATATTTTAGATATTACAAAGAGAAATCTCAGAGTATTGAGTATTCTGTTTGGGGACCTGACTAGAAAGACTGCTCATGCATTTCATCTTGCCTTGCCCAAGTAAGTTATTAGGGAACAGTAAATTCTCTTAGATTCAGTCAGGAATATAGTGAAGCTATGTTTAGAGAGTGTTTTTCTTTATTCATATGAGTCTGTCCATATATGTTAATTTCAATATTTTCTCTGATTTTAACTCTGTGGTGTACTGTAAATATATATTCAGTATTTTCATGTTCTTTTATTATTATTAAATATATTTAAAACTTTTATTGTGGTTGGTTCTTCTAGAAAGTATCTAACCTTTGAGAGTACTTATATTTATTTGGTGACACTGTGTGGGCCACTCCATAAGGCCTAGCTGTCTTCTTGGTCAACTACTATCATTTGTATTAATATTAACCTCACTCAGCATAATTGGATACCCTTTTAAGAGCCTTACAGTAACTGGCTGGTGGCAGTGAATCTACCTTATAGTCTGGGTAAAGTTGGTAGAGCAGGTAGCCTGTGCCAACCTTTTTCAGGTGTGTGTGTGTGTGTGTGTGTATGCGTGTGCATGTGTGTGTGCATGTGTACATGTGTGTGTGTGTGTGTGTGTGTGTGTGTGTGTGTGTGTGTGTGTGTGTGTGTGTGTGTGTGTGTGTGTGTGTGTGTGTGTCTGTGTGTGTGTGTGTCTGTGTGTGTGTATGTGTGAAAATAAAATCTCTCAGTGTATGTGTGTCAGCTACTTGGGGCAGGAAGACGATGTACTGGGTTCACAGAGTCGGTGCTGGAGGACTTGGCTTGGACACTCGGCTGAGGACCTAACCCTACAGCTGTGCTAGTGGGGAGTCATACTGGGGACCAGGAGGGAGACAGATATAGAGAAATCTAGACCCCAGGCTGAGTGTGTTCCCCCTGTACTCTTCTGGGAAATTGTACTTGATGCAGGGGGCTCTGCATCTGGAAATATTGAGTGTGTCCATTTGTATTCCAAGTGCATGTCTCTCCTGGTGTCAGTGGTGAGGATTCAGGCTCCTTGATTACTGGCCCAGTGTGGGGACATCACAACAGGATTTTAATTTTATTACTACAGCAAGACAAGTTTGGACAGCTCTCTCTGAAATGCCTATACTTCCTCCACAGGCTACAGTACCTTTTTTTGTGGTTGGTTCTTCTAGAAAGTATCTAACCTTTGAGAGTACTTATATTTATTTGGTGACACTGTGTGGGCCACTCCATAAGGCCTAGCTGTCTTCTTGGTCAACTACTATCATTTGTATTAATATTAACCTCACTCAGCATAATTGGATACCCTTTTAAGAGCCTTACAGTAACTGGCTGGTGGCAGTGAATCTACCTTATAGTCTGGGTAAAGTTGGTAGAGCAGGTAGCCTGTGCCAACCTTTTTCAGGTGTGTGTGTGTGTGTGTGTGTGTGTGTGTGTGCATGTGTGTGTGCATGTGTACATGTGTGTGTGTGTGTGTGTGTGTGTGTGTGTGTGTGTGTGTGTGTGTGTGTGTGTGTGCGTGTGTGTGTGTGTCTGTGTGTGTGTGTGTCTGTGTGTGTGTATGTGTGAAAATAAAATCTCTCAGTGTATGTGTGTCAGCTACTTGGGGCAGGAAGACGATGTACTGGGTTCACAGAGTCGGTGCTGGAGGACTTGGCTTGGACACTCGGCTGAGGACCTAACCCTACAGCTGTGCTAGTGGGGAGTCATACTGGGGACCAGGAGGGAGACAGATATAGAGAAATCTAGACCCCAGGCTGAGTGTGTTCCCCCTGTACTCTTCTGGGAAATTGTACTTGATGCAGGGGGCTCTGCATCTGGAAATATTGAGTGTGTCCATTTGTATTCCAAGTGCATGTCTCTCCCTGGTGTCAGTGGTGAGGATTCAGGCTCCTTGATTACTGGCCCAGTGTGGGGACATCACAACAGGATTTTAATTTTATTACTACAGCAAGACAAGTTTGGACAGCTCTCTCTGAAATGCCTATACTTCCTCCACAGGCTACAGTACCTTTTTTTGTGGTTGGTTCTTCTAGAAAGTATCTAACCTTTGAGAGTACTTATATTTATTTGGTGACACTGTGTGGGCCACTCCATAAGGCCTAGCTGTCTTCTTGGTCAACTACTATCATTTGTATTAATATTAACCTCACTCAGCATAATTGGATACCCTTTTAAGAGCCTTACAGTAACTGGCTGGTGGCAGTGAATCTACCTTATAGTCTGGGTAAAGTTGGTAGAGCAGGTAGCCTGTGCCAACCTTTTTCAGGTGTGTGTGTGTGTGTGTATGCGTGTGCATGTGTGTGTGCATGTGTACATGTGTGTGTGTGTGTGTGTGTGTGTGTGTGTGTGTGTGTGTGTGTGTGTGTGTGTGTGTGTGTGTGTGTGTCTGTGTGTGTGTGTGTCTGTGTGTGTGTATGTGTGAAAATAAAATCTCTCAGTGTATGTGTGTCAGCTACTTGGGGCAGGAAGACGATGTACTGGGTTCACAGAGTCGGTGCTGGAGGACTTGGCTTGGACACTCGGCTGAGGACCTAACCCTACAGCTGTGCTAGTGGGGAGTCATACTGGGGACCAGGAGGGAGACAGATATAGAGAAATCTAGACCCCAGGCTGAGTGTGTTCCCCCTGTACTCTTCTGGGAAATTGTACTTGATGCAGGGGGCTCTGCATCTGGAAATATTGAGTGTGTCCATTTGTATTCCAAGTGCATGTCTCTCCCTGGTGTCAGTGGTGAGGATTCAGGCTCCTTGATTACTGGCCCAGTGTGGGGACATCACAACAGGATTTTAATTTTATTACTACAGCAAGACAAGTTTGGACAGCTCTCTCTGAAATGCCTATACTTCCTCCACAGGCTACAGTACCAAGGCCCAGCACTTCTGGGCTGCAGCATGGCCACAACCCCCCCCCCCCCCACCACTGCCCTTGTCCTATCTGCACCCTCAGGTAATTCTGTCCCAGATGAAAGGCCTCTGGTTCCCTCTGGGAGCAGAAGCAGGGTGGTGATTTTGTCAACCAAGCTGAATTGCCAGGTTTGGTGTGTAGTATTATGCACCACACAAATGGTGTATGCCTATGCTGAGTGGGGATACTTAATAACACAAGGAGATGCATATGTCAAACACATTAACCATCGGTACAGTGAGGTGACAGTGATGACAGTCCATTGGGTGGGGACTTGATTTTAACTATTACCAAACATGACGTCCATAGGCTCAAGATTCCCAAATCTCCACCCCACCTAATATGTTCACCCCCTCTTTTGTCCTTCACTGACCCTGTCTTTGTCTTATATGTCTTGTTTGTCTGCAAATGCTTCCTCACCTTCCCAAATTGTCTGCCCAAGACTTCTCTATGCCCCTTCCCCAACATTCCACTCTCTCCTTTAAAAAAAGGGCACCTGTTCCTAAATAAATCTGTACCATACATACCTCTCCATTTCACAGATGTGTCTAATTGACACCTAATTTGGTCAAATTGGCTTCATAACACAATTATGTTGTCAACCCCTCTCTCTGGAGGTGACAGTCCAAATACAGCTAAAATGTGTACATGTGCCCAGTTGTTACAGTTGAAGAAATGGATAGCTGTGGTTCTTACCTACACCCTTCCTGCACATTCCTACCTTCCTTTCACTTTGTTTTCCCCCTGCTTGCTCCCCATTTCTCCCCTTTCCTATCTTCCCCTTTTCTTTTCTTTAAAGAAGTATTGTGCAATGGTGCATGCACAACATGCAGCATCGCACCTTAATGGTAAACAGGAGCTTATTCACTTTTATTGGATATCAGTAACAAGTAGCACCACATATGTCATTATTGCATTGACTGCATACACAGCTGATGGTCTTGTGACTTCTCCTGTGGCTGCAGATGTACCATCAACTTCCAACAACAAAACCTTAACACCTTCTGTCACATTGGGCAATGTCACATGTATTCTGCAATACATCAATATTTTTTTCGACCTACTTGCTCCCCATTTCACTACTTTCCTATCACTCCATTTTTCTTCTGTAAAACATCTCCACTCAGTAGTGCAAATTCCCCATAAATACTGTAAAAGTACAACCTGCAGCACTATTCCAACCCACCAACACATATGCAAATAAACAAATGAAGGCATTGCATGATGCTATTTTCAAACCTGGTACCACCTGGACCCAAAATGTGAAGTGTGATTGTGCTTTAATAAGCTAAACCCATGACCACACCCCACAGCAAAGTTAATGAAGCAACAGGTATATGAGTACATACCTAATAACAGTTTGTGTTGAGTATCATAGAAAATACTTGCTACTCAACTGACTGTGCGGCACTGTGTGTTAAAACAGTAATATCTTCCTTTGGTTTGAAGCCCATGGTACTGGTTTCCATTATAGATGTGTTATCATTTCTGCGTGCTGTGAACCAGCCCACAGAAAACACATTATTGAAAGGAAATGGGGACATTTTGACAGAGAAAGCAGGGTGAAGGTTCCAATACTTCATATATAGCAGGCCAGAAATGATTACACTTGGAACAATATGATTTTCCCATCAATTGCACTTATCGAGAGGATGCACTGTGGAAATTTTGATACATTTGAAAAAGTGCATGATGCTTAGCATCACACACACACGTTAAAACAACTGCATTAATTTGCATGATGCTAAGTGACAGGCACCTTTTGTAACTATATACAAAAACAACTTACAAAAAAGTGTTATTCCACAGTGATTTCCTTAAACTAACACTTTATTTGTATAAGCTGCAATCTCACAACAGTATAAATAAAGTATGCCTACACTGGATTAGAACCCCAGGCCATTTGCACTGCAGTCTAACAGTCTACACATGTCCCCACATGTCATGTCACCTGTACTGTATATATTACAGCTGCTACTTAATTAATGAATTATGCAATACGTGTCATTTACCAAGGTCTGTTGGAGCAATATTTACAACACGTCACTTTTCTGACAGCCCTATGTCCCCTATTCATGTATGGCTTTGTCCGGATGTATTTCTCTGCCAAGCTGACAAGTTTATTTGTGTTATTGAATTAATATTTTCTCAGACTTACTGAATAATACTGCACGATGCTGTGCATCATGCAAACATGCTTAATTGGAAATATGTGACAATTAGTATTGATTGTTTAGAATACACCTCCGAATTAACTGACTCTGTGGCTTGACAGGTTATTGCATTGTTGTCAAAGCCCAATGGCACTAGGTTCAAAATAGGCTCTCAGCAAAACCTTTACAAGTATGTACTATAGTTTTACATATATTCACTGATACTACTACTGCTTAGCAATGCTGGGCATCAGGCACCATTGTGCACAAATTCGTTAAAGAAAAGAAATGGGGAAGATAGGAAAGTGGTGAAATGGGGAGCAAGCAGGGGGAAACAAAGTGAAAGGAAGGTAAGAGACTTAAACCTCAACACGGATATAAATAGGACATGCTGGAGGGACAGATTCATCACCCAGAGACTCCCTATGCTGTGGAACAGAATCCCGGTCCATGTGAGACAGAGCACCTCGCTGGCTCTGTTCAAGAGGAATCTTGACCAGTGGATGGGAGATCGTAGGTTTACCCCGGGGATTATCTCTGTATCACTGCTGGACAGAGGCACGGCAAACTAATGGGTATAGTATTCTTCAACCTAAGGGGTGGTGAAAGCCACACAACTCTGGCTAGGCTTATAAATGCCCTAGGGCAGATAGCCTAGTATGAACCTATGAACCTATGAACCTATAAGAATGTGCAGGAAGGGTGTAGGAAAGAACAATAGTTATCCATTTCTTCAACAGTATCAACTGGGCACATGTACACCTTTTAAGCTGTTTTTGGATCATCACCTCCAGAGAGAGAGGGGACAACAACATAATTGCATTGTGAAGCCAACTGGACCAAATTAGGTGTGTCAAATAGACACATCTACAAAATGGAGAGCTATGTATGACACTTTTTTTGGGGATAGGTGCCCTTTTTTTTAAAGGACAGAGTGGAATGTTGGGGAAGGGACATAGGCAACTCTGGGGCAGGCAAGTTGGGAAGGTGAGGAAGCATTTTCAGACAGACAAGACATACAAGGACATGGTCGGTGTAGGACACAAGAGGGGGGGTGAACACCTTGGTTAGGATGGGATGAGGAATCAAAGTCCCATAGACGCCAGCACAGTAACAGTGTGACTCAAGTCCTCACTCATTGGACTATCAGCACTGTTCCATTACTATGCAGCTGACTGCAGTGGCTGATGTCTCTGCCTATGGCCAGGCTGCCATACAAGGATGGACAGCATGTTCTCCATCTGGAGTAGGCATGTGCTCATGGTCTGGTTCACAGTCCTATGCACCATCTAGCAACTCTGCCCGGGTTATGTATGCACCCCCATCTGCCTCTGTTACCAGAAGGGATGACATGCCTGGCCCCTGGGACATATCTACCTGAGGGTCCAGGTAGGGCATTAGCAGCAGGGGGGGGTGTGAACAGATGACAGCCAGAAGTGCTGGGTCTTGGTGGTGCATCCAGTGGAGTGTGCATAGGCGGATCACCAGGAACCAGCCTAGCCTGCTGTGCTGTAAACAACAAAAGCAAAAATGAAATAAAACATGAGACAAATTTAATCAAAGTTGTTAGAATAACAGAAAGAAAAACAAATCAAACATTATAAAAATTGTTAAATATTATTAAAACAAACAGAATTATAAATAAAAATGGAAAAATATTTAACAACAGAAGATAAAATTACACATGAACAAAACATAAAAAATAATGAAAATGATGGAATAAGGTAAATGTGATTAAATAAATAATAATATAATAATAAAGAAATCATAATAAAAATAAGAAATCCAGAAATAACAAAAAGAAGATATGGGGTGGGGTGAGAGAAAAAAATGAAGAACATTGGTAACATCACACATTATAAAACAAGCTTTAAAAAATAACTTTATTGTAGTTTGTTACAGTCTACTTTAAACAATAACAACTCCAAAGAAATTCCTTTATTACTTAGTCTACATGTACAGTGATTACACTTGACAGCAGGTCATTGAAGATGCAGGCCTGGAGGTCTGCAGTTCAAATGCTATAATGATGTTTACATAACAGTACTGTATTTTTTTATTGATGAAAAGCTAACACGGTATTGTAATCAGATGATTTATATATTTGGGGAGTGCGGTATTAGAACCCACAAGCAGTGTCTACTGTAATACTGTACTTTTTAATTGGAATATAACATAAAATAAACACTCTTTCATTTTACACTTTATAGACTCATGGTAACTGTTATCTGAGAATGTGTAACTGTTGCTTTGCATTTCAGACCACACTTCTCCACCTTTTAGAGCAGGACATCTTGTTATATCATAAAATATTGGGTGTGCATGGACCCATAATTAGGAACACATTTCAAATATTGCTATTACATACATGGATGGTTGCATAGGATTTGTGTTAACATAACATTCTGACACTCATTTATTTATTGACTTCAATATAAAGTACTTGCCAGACAACCACAAAACCTACAATGACCAGAGCAAAGCAGTGATTCTTAAATCTGGGTATTCAGCAGAAAGTAGTAGTATTGAAAGCTATGCCATGGTGTGATACGCCACGGTGTGATGCATGCATACATTATGCCATGGTGTGATGCATGCATACTTGCTTTTACTGTTCAGATATGCATTTACAAATTAATAAATATGTATGATATAGCAACTACTCCATCTATAACTGGCTGCAGTAGCATGTGCTTTACATAATTATTTTTACTTACCACATGCTTATCTCATCCTTGTCAGTCACCTACCATGGGACCTCACATTCGAGGCCATCTCTCCTGCAGCTGCGGAAAAAGGGAAAAGAAAAAGCATTAATAATACCAGTGTTTACCATAGTCAGCTTGGGTATTTGCAAGTAATACATGTAAATCATACTTACACATCACGGGGTGTTCCCTACCTGGTAAACCCTGATCCACTGATCAAGGGTATTCCTTTTTCTCCTACGGAGGTCGTCATAGTGGTGACATTGTTCAGCAGTGTGGGGGACACCAGTCATACTGGTAAGAGCCCTTGCCAAACTATCCCAGGCTTCTGATTTCTTTTGTGAGCCAGTGTAGTCTTCCTGCAACAGGTGTGAGCCATGATCCCTAACCAGGAGCCCAATAAAAACCTTGGACTCCTGGACACCCCAGCACTATGCTCTAAATTGCACACCCTCACCAGCACCAGACATTGCTGCACAAGTTACAGCTCAAAGTATAAAGTGCAATTCCCGGTAATTCCCCTTTAAATACTATGTTTTCCTGCCAACTGCACTAACTGATAGTACGTACTATCTGGATTTTGATCCATTTGAAAAAGGTGCACTCCGCTTACCATCACACAAACCTATAATTGTTCGATGCTAAGCAGTCTGCAACTTTTTCAAAATAAAGCACATAACCAATACAATTCCACAGTTACATCCTTACAGTACCACTTCATTTGGATATGCTGCAATGTCAAACCATGATAAGAAAAGTTTGTATACCCTGGAGTAGAGCCCCATTTTCACTCTAGTCCAACATTTAACCCATGTCGCCATAAGGGTAGTTACATGATCAATGTATTTTAGCAGTCATTGTCAACTTCATGGTATGACTGTAGTGCGGTGCCACTTACCAGGTTTGCCTGAATGACACGGTTGTGCAGTGATATTAATTGAAAGCATCCAGTTTCAATTTTTCGATGTCTGGGTCATGTCTGATGGTCCAGCTGCGCAAATGCAGTACGCATTGGCAAGCCCAGTAATGCATCACGCAAACATGGGGAAAAAGTAAAAAAAAAAAAAAACAAGAAAAGAAGAGAAATAAGAAAAAAGCCAGAATATACAGATATAACTACTTCTGTCAGGATTAACAGAGTTTTGGCTCATATTTTTGTGGCGCTCCTCATAAAACTTACGGTTTTCATATAATCATTCAGGATGGATGGAAATAAATATGAATGACATTTTTTTTTAGGACTTCATACTCTTCAGAAGTTACATGATGGGGACAGACCGTTGGTGCTGTCATGTACATGAATTCATTATCCATGTTGTTCTATGAGGTTTTATGGCCAGCATGACTGGGAAGTGCCACAAAACCTGACTTAGGCGAGATGCGCATCATGAATATGCATTGTGTACTGCTGGTGCATCATGAATATGCATTGCATACTGCTGAAAACACTTTGTGGCTGTGTACATGAAGACACGCCATGTAGGCTCTACACAGAGCCTACACAGAGTTTACGGAATCTTATGGATAATTTATTTGTGTTTCATTTGTAAGTGTATCCATTTGTGCCTCTAAAACAAATAGAATTCGTTCCTACTTGTTCTGACATTATTGTTTACATTCTTACTTCTTCTCTTTTCCTCTGTCTGCAGAGTTAACATACCCATCCCGAAAGATTATCTCACTGAAATTCAACCACATTTTCAAATTATCCCACAGATGTTTTCTTTTGTAAGCCTGGTATATACATAAACATTATTAAAAGTCAAAATAGTCAGTAAACCGGGGGATAAAAGCTCCGTAGTCACAAAAATAAACAAATGAATATATGTGACACAAGCCAACTACGGAGCTACCATATAGCAGGTAAAACAGCCAAACGAAGGATACTTCCAAATAGCAGTCAGAAGAAGCTCATAGCGAAAGCGCTCACCTCTTGTTATAATAAACCTGAGTTTTACTCTGGTTTTTGTGCTCCTGTGTGGATTTTTAAAATCTGTCTAAGTTAGATTGAAGCTGAGTACCATTCTGCCTGACTGCTATTTGGAAGTATCCTTCGTTTGGCTGTTTTACCTGCTATATAGTAGCTCCATAGTTGGCTTGTGTCACATAAACATTATTCTTCATCTATGCCTATAAATGGCGTGTAAAATATATACCCTTTCTAGATCTAATACATTAATATGTGATACTTTGATTTTTTTTTTTTTATTGAAAATAACAGTAACTATTCCAGAACATAAATAAGTACCATATTTTCAATGTCCTGTACCATTTTAATATGCATCCAAATATGTTTGCTGTATCAAAGAAATTCTTTGGATATATTACATTAAATAAAAGTCATAATGCATTTTTATTGAATGGCTCATGTCCCTTATTCTAACAGGGTTAATCCAACAATTTATATTATGTGTAAATGTTTTCATTGTCTTGGCCTATTTTTCCCTTTAAGTAGCCTCTTCCTCTTAGGTTTCCCCTTTTGTAAACTCTGATTAATGTGAAGACAATTCATCTTTACCACTGTCACTGGCAGTTCTTTCATCATCTGAGTTCACATCCACATTTAATTATGACACAATGTTTGTGGCAGACTTCTCAATATAACCCCCATCAACCTGAGATTGGGTGGAGTCATGCTGAGAAAAGTCTTCCTTTGAAGGGTCTAATTCATAGGATTCAGCTACATTTTCATTTTCTACCATTTTGTTTTTAGGACATTCAACCTCAATTAATTGGGTAGCTGTTAATAGACACCAGTTGCTCCTTCAAGGACCAGATTGGTAGGGCTTGTCACTCACATAGCTTCACTAGCCACATCAGAAGTACTAAATGTGGGTGTCCAGTGCCGATGTGTTCAACCACCATACCTCACACTGGAAGATCTTTCTTCCACTTTAACCAGAGAAGCCTTCAACCCCCCAGCCATCATCAGACAGATAGAGAGTACCTGTGACTCCTCTAGGTCACCAACAATAGAGAAGCACTCACAAGCCCTGCTGAAAGGCAGACTTCATCCATTGGTGACCTAGTGCTAGATGCAGCAGCTGGCAGAGACTGAGTTTATCTCACCTACTTGTGCTCTTCTTATATTACTGAACCTGTAGATAGATGACTGAATGGGAAAAAGTTATCACACACACACACACATGCGCGCGCACACACACACATACACGCACACACGCACACACGCACACACGCACACACACGCACACACACACACACACACACACGCACACACACACACACACACACACACACACACACACACACACACACACACACACACGCACACACACACACACACACACACACACACACACACACACACACACACACACACACACGCCACACACACACACACACACACACACACACACACACACACACACACACACACACACACACACTACAGCCCAGAGGGATCTACTTTTCCTCAGGTTCCCAAGGTACACACATATGCTGCTCTCCCCAATATATGCTCCCCAATCAATAAAAGCACACAAATGGTTGATACAGAAAACTGTATATCCAGAGTTAATAATGCTGCCTGTTTTTTTTCTTTTAACCAGTGACCATCTAACCATGTTTCAGTTTCTCGTCATCATCTCTTCCTTCTGGATCAACTGCGAGCTAACCATAAAACTATAGTTTCACACATAGCCAGAAATGGTGCTACATTTTTAAAACCTCATCAGGATTTTGACAAAGAAAGCAAAATTACAATGCTATGGTGTATAAACAAATTAAAACATCATTCATTTATATTTCTTTCATCTCAGAGATGAATGAGGGCCAGGTTAAGCATGTTATAAAGAGCAGTGGTATTTAGCAGAAAGAACATACAACATGTAATATGTATAAAGAAAAAAAGCAGTTTGTCACATGTGGTCATATGTTAATGTAGTATCATCCATTTATTGTGCACTTTGTACATGTGGCTAAATGGAGTGATCCGTATCTTTCTGAACTATATCATGTGTTGTTTTGTCTGAATACCAATGAGAACAGCCAAGAATCATTAATATTTTTAGCCATTTCAATCCATTTAAACTACTATTCTGACCTACCTTTTGTGTAGTTAAAACATACATAGTCGTTTTATGCAAAACAGTTTGAGTTGGAAGTTGCACTGCATATTTTTTTCTTTAATTTTAAATATGTTAACATTGTTCACTTCAGGCTGTTCAAGATACATGTAAGGAACAGGCAAAGTATCCACGTAGCTTCCCATACTAAAGTTATTATTCTTTGTTTATAAGACTGTCTGACATTATGAGTTACTCCTCAACAAAACACGCTTCCCCTTTTGGTCATAAAGATCTCAGGACACGTTCCAAAAACATCAAAAGGAAATCAAAGATAATGAGTAACATATCTGAGTTATATTCATAAGCTGTGTTTCCAAACTTTGCTGTGCACCCATGCCACAGAAATCTTCATCCCTGGCAGATGTTTACCCTTACTATTTTTTGAGTAGGACTATACAGTATATTACTTTCAAACAGCATTCATCTTTTCCATCAGTATGCCAGGTTTCTTCAGCTCATTAGAGAAGCATTTTATTTGCAGACATTAATAGTTCTTTCATTATTACCTGGTGTCTGAGAATTTAAAAAATGCAGTGGAAGGGAATTAGTTGCATTTTAAATCTTAGCCATGTACTTGTTCGTAGTGGACAATGTTGCTCATAGCAGATGATGTCATGGATAGTAATTGTTACAACACATGACCCCACAACAGATCAAGACTGTTTCACTTCATCACTCATTTACAAGGGTTTACTAAGCAGACAAAACACAACTGATTATTGTGTAAATGCAGTATGCAACCACATCTGGCCATATATTTTATAAAACCCAAGATACATTACTGAAGCATAGGATGTGTTAGAAACCAAAGATGAGCATGTCCGGTACAATTAAGTAATACAAGAAACAGCTTTATCCAGAGAGAATTAGTTGGGTTAAGTCCAGGAGGTTTAATAGAAAAAAAATGTTACAATCATCAAGTGTGGGAACTTCGTAGTTTAAATAATGACCAGACTTTGGCATCATGTCCTCCTTACATCACCAATTTACAATACAGTCCAACACTGAGCAAGCTTCCAACAAGTAAGAGAAAGTGCTCACTGCATAAATTAGGGAAATCAATTTATTTATGAAACTATAAAGGATCCATAAAGAAAATAGAATGGTTCCCTTTTGTGGCTTAGGAGATGGCTAGATCTTGGGCTAGACAATTGTTTATTCTGAATTTATTTGGTAATTTGTGACATTTAACTTTTTGGATCTTATTCTGGATGACTCCTGGTCCATTTTATGATTTTAACACATTTTTGTTTTGTTTTTATTTTAAAGAATTTAGAATCTCTTTAACATCTGTTTAGCTTCCTTGTTTACATAGTCAAGTATGTGCATATTGTCATTTATAAACCAGTTCTTTGTCAGACTGTTTTTCAATTGTTTTAATCTTTCTTAGCATTTTTATTTTAGTTTTAGCACTGTTTTTCTTTGATTTATACTGAATTCTTCATGATGAAACTTTATGTTATACAGCATTTGCCTGAGGGCAAAAGGAGACAGCCTTAGGAGGGTGGCCTAATGGTTAAGGTGTTTGCCTCACAAACACAAGGTGCAGTGTTGGAGTCTCACAAGGGATAATTGGCTAGGCTTAAAATGGCTTGCAAGGGCAATTAGCCTAGTACTAATCTATGAACTTATAGTCTATAAACTTAATCAGTTTATTCTATGAACTAAGCCTGCATAGTGTACCCTTCAAATCATGTTAAAATTCTAGCCATTTCTACCTCCTCCCTTCTGTTTAGCATTTCACCACCTGTCTTATGCCCTCTTGAAAACCTCTGTCGATTTGTTCCCCACCACTCAGTTAAAAAAATCTTTCCACAAGTCTACAACCCTTCTATGTTCATAGGCCCATAGGTAAGTACTAGGCTAGCTGCCCTTTTTGCCCATTTTAAGACTAGTTAATTTCCTCAAAGGTGAGAATCAAATTCTCTCCCTTGTGTTTGTGAGGTAAATATCTTAATGATTATGTCAACCCACAAGGATGTGTTCTTTCACACATTCAGGGAGCAGATAGTCCCTACAATCTGCTACTTATGCCCTCGCCTTCCCACTTTGTCTTCTTCCTGACATCACTTTGTGCACCATGGCGTCTGGCATTTCACTGATATATATTTTGTTGAACATATTTATTGAAACTAATATTATTAACTGACTTGTTTGTAGTAGAAATATTACATCAACTGCAGATTGTTAATGGTGGTTTTCATATTGGTGACTATTCTGCAATCATGGAGTTGGTATATATACTATTACAGGTGGGGGTACCCCATTTTATTATCTGTTATTTTGTATGTTGAATACTTATACTTTATTGGTGGTTTTATTTAAAGTGTATTGGTCATGCTTGGAAGTCCTTTTGCTTTACAATTAATTTTGTTTCCTGCTGTACTCCTTGTGATTTTGCAAAAAATAAAGATTACAGTGTGTTTGATTTTTTTTTTAATTTCACTGTTTAGTTAGGTTTTTATCTATAACCACATACATAAATTATTTCAGTGTTGGTAATAAACAATGATTTATATATACCTGCAAAGCATTATGGGTGATCAAAATGACTTACAATTATAGAGGAGATGTCTCTTATTTACATTGTGGTGTCACTATTGCATCATCATGTGTTAATTTTCAGTGTGAGATATTCCACCTGCAAGATCTAGTTGGCATCTTGCCTTTCTGGAAAGTAAGAAATTACTGCTGATGCATTTAGTATCTGAATATAGTAGTCTATATATTTAATTTAGGTAGCGAGGCATTGTGGGTTCAGTCTTTCATGATGTCATAGCAGGGATTTTCAGCTCTGAGAAAATGTTCAAGGAGCCATCCTTATCAACAAAATAAAATGCACAAGTAACACAATTTTTCTATAAAAAGCAGTATAATTTGGTATTTAGCATGGTAAATAAGTTATATCCTACTCCAAATATTTGGTACTTCATTTGCCTTAGAACATGACCAATAAACTTTGTGTGCTTCATTAAGCAGTTCGTAGTTTATGTATCTTATTAAAAAAAAGCAGAAACATGATGCTTTTTATATGCCTCCCATAATATGAAATGCTAGAGTGAGACATACATACATGCAGTCATTTCTGTTTTTGAAGGTGCACATTTTTGTTGAAGTTAGTGTTTGATGGATTACTTTAAATTAAGTGTATTCCAGTGACATTCTATTCTGTTTGTCATAGATTAGGGTACCACTATCATATCTTCCTGTCTTTCCTGCTTTCGAGTGAGAACTGCTTCATTTCCTCTGGTATCGGATTAAATTCCTTTCCTTCCATTCCATTTTTGTTGCCCTTCTGTTAGCTTCCATGCACTGCATTACTTCCACCCTCCAACTTCCTGCTTTTGAGCACTTGCTGGCCCTATCTTTTTCCCTAATTACAAGCCTCATATTCCGATGCAGCCACATCATCCTACACCAGTTGGCTGAGCCCCTCATGATCCAAGACCTCAGTGTGTTTCCATTTCTGGTACACCCTGAAATTTGGAGTCTCCCAGTACAATCCTGACAGAGTTAGCTCTCCTATGTGTACCTCACTGCTTTGTTCTCTTCTTGAGTCTTTCTCATTCTACATTTAACGAACATGGAGGATGGTACACTGTATCCATCCACAGGTAACCCAAGTTACCAAGGGCACTTCACCTAGGTCCCGTCCCTTGCCTCACTCTTAGTTTTGTGTTCTCCCTACAATCTGATCTCACTTCTGATGCCCTCCTTTTTGTAGATGCATACTTCTAACTTTCATCTCTTCATTCTCTGATCACTGGTTGCAAGTACTTCTCCCCTTTCCAGCACCATCCCAAGTCATTATACTCTTTAATCCTGTCTCTTCTCAGTATGCTGTCTGTCATTGCATGTTACACTTCTGTGAACATTGCCTCCAATCCACTTTCCTAGTATCTCTGTGCCACCTGTCTATATCTACTTGCTACCACCTCATTGGTCACCTTTAACAGGTCATCGTTGCTTATAAACACTATTACATGTCCCTCCTCTCCCTTAGTAAGATCATGACACCCATGCAGATGGACAATACAGTTACAACTACTGAATCCTACACAATTGCACTTTATAAGCACTTACACGAGTGCATGGATCGTGGTATCCCAAAAAGAACCAAGACGCTATCCTCCAAAAAAAGGAAGCCAATCTGGTGGCCCCCTGCTATAAACAAACTTTACAACAGAAGGAAGAAACTGTTGCAAAAGAGAGTAAAACCCCATGAGTGGAGGAGCTCCCTAATCAGCCTCAGTAAGAAGCTCTGATCCCTGATAAAATCCTCCAAAGCTAGTTACAAAAACAAAATCGCCACTAATTCTAAAGACAACCACAAAGCATTCTATAGCTATGTCAAGAATCTCAATGGCAACACTCAGATCTGCTCTGAGTTACAGCACAATAACACTAAATATACAGACCCAACTGATATTGCCAACATCCTGGCAGATAGGTTCAGTGCTAACTTTACCCCCCTCTCACCCCCTAAAGAGCCCATCTCTATACCGGAAGAATGCAAAGTTCCTGTAATCACGGCTGCACAGGTTAAAACCATACTCTCCAAAGCCAAGACCACAGCATCCATTGGACCAGACAACAACCCAGGCTGCATTCTACACGAACTACAGAACGAACTGGCACCCCACCTAAGTACCATGTTCAATCATAGCCTCACCTCAGGCTTTGTGCCTGCTGAATGGCGCACAGCAATGGTTATCCCTCTCCACAAGGGGGGAGCCGCCACAGACCTGGGAACTACCGCACCATTAGCCTGAGGAGCCTGGTCTGCAAGGCCATGGAATGTATCATCATGGAACTTATAAACAAGTACATTGGTAATCTCCAAACTCTGGACCCCACCCAGTTCGGGTTTGTAAAAGGCAGATCATGTCTCCTAAACCTGATAGACTTCTTTGAAGCAGTCACCAAAGCCGTAGATGAGGGTATGGTGGTTCACGCAGCCTATCTAGATCTTGCCAAGTCTTTCGACACCATCCCCCACTCTGTAATTATAGATAAACTCACTAAACTAGTTATAAATCCCTATGTCACAAGATGGGTTGCCAACTGGCTCACTGACAGAACCCACACTGTGAAAGTAGCAGACTCCAAATCTGACTTCAGACCAGTGACAAGTGGAGTACCACAGGGATCAGTCCTGGGTCATCTCCTGTTTGGTATCTACTTCTCTGAAGTACAGGCTAACACAGAAGGTCTTTGGCTAATGAAGTTCACAGATGACTGCAAACTATGAGCCATAATCGAAACTCCTAACAATGTGGACATCCTACAAAAGGGCCTCACTGAGACAGATGCCTGGTGTCAAAGCCATGGCCTCAAGCTCAATGCCAAAAAGTGCATTGTCATCCCCTTTGGTAAAAACTCTGCACCCATGAACTACAACATAGGCAGTAGTATACTTAACACCGAAAGTGTGATAAGAGACCTTGGGACACAGGTGGACAGTAGTCTCTCCTTTGATAATCACATCACCACAGTAGTCAGGAAATCCTCCTATGTGGCACACCTCATGAAAAAAGGTTACTCATCCAGAAAAAAAGAGGTCATCATTCCCCTCTACTCATCACTCATTAGACCCATTATAGAGTACAACACCCCTTTTGGTATGTACGTCACAAGACATCTACAACAACTGGAAAGGCCACAGAAATACCTCACAAAGAGGATTACCGGCCTCAAACAGATGCCCTACGCAGATCATCTCAAAAAACCCCAGCTTTACTCCGTCACATATCGCCTACTCAGAGGTGATCTCTGCCTAACTTACAAAGCTATGTCAAACCCAGAGCTGTTGGACATGCTCCACTTAAAGAAATTCAAATCCCTCCGAGCTACACACTCTAGGGACCTAAATCTTGTCACCACAATAAATAGAACACGCCAGAGGTATAGATTCCTGTCCCAGAGACTTCCCATACTCTGGAATAAACTACCTATCTATATCAAACAAAGCTCCTCATTAGCACTCTTCAAGAAAAACATTGATGATTGGATGGTAAATAGGAAATTCACCCCAGGGATCACCTGTGTGGCTCTGCTCTACAGTGGCACAGGAAAATAATTTTCTTGGGTGGCAAAAGCCAGGGTACCTTTTTGGCTGGGCTTGTATAGGCCCCAGGCCCAATAGCCTAGTACCTACCTATGAACCTATGAGTACTTTGGTCACATTCTTTCTTGTATTGCTTAGCCTATGCCTTTTGAACAATTTCTCTAAAATCCAGAATCTCATTTCCCATTTGTCTAGCTTCTTAATCACTCTTGTGACCGTTTTTAATCACCAAAACCCTTATCTCTGCACCAGTACATGCTGTCATCCTCCTTACTTCCTGCCCCGTGCCACTACCCCTACTATCTGTAACCTTGCCTCTGCCACAGTCACTACTACCAGTCCTTCTCACCATTTGTGCTCCAAAACGAATTTCCTCCTCATTATTTCTGCACCCTTTCTACAGCGCATCTCTATTGTTCTGTCTCTTTTGCCCTGAACGTCTCTCATCTGGCTGAGTGCTCCTCCCTGCTCAGTTGCTGCATGCTTTCCTTCTGATATTTGCTCTTACAAGGCCACTTCTGACACCATCTCCCCTTTCTTCATCTTCACTGGGCTTTGCCTCTGTCCTTCCATCCTGGCCTCCTCCTGCTTGCTCACCTTTTTGTGGTTGCCTCTCTTTCTTCCCTTTATTTGATGCCATCCCATATGCCTATACTCCATAAACATCCTCTGCTGATGCTTTCCTCTCAACTGCCTCAATCTTCCTATATTTTGAAACCTCATCCTATCTGCCAGCTACCTGATGCTTCTTCCTCCCTATCTGCACTTCTTTCTCACCTGATATCCAGCCTGTTACCATTTCTAGTTCTCATATTATATCAAAGTCTCCTCAGTCTTCTGCAGATCTCACATTCTCTCCTATCCCAAAGCTCCATAAGCGAAATACCTGCTTCACATCCTGAGCACCTCAAAAAAACCCTTGCCTACTTTTCCTGGCTATCCAATGCCACTCCTTCAATGCCTCAGTCTTGGATCACTGAGTTTTATTTATTTATTTTATTTTAATTTAATGTTTCTGTAGATGTATCGTTTTCAATCTAGCTAGGCCTTTCAAATCTTATTCTTTACCCGTCAAGCAAACACCAGAAAGGTGACAATGTCACAGTTAAGATTAGAAGAAAGGCAAGAATTGCTTTATTACCATTACAATTCCATAACAGGGATAAAGGATTAATTATTGTCCACTCCTTTTTTTAATGAAGCAATTTCTTTCTTTCTGAAACAAATCAGTTCACATCTACCATGAATCAGATACAAGACAGACTGAGATAGGCAGAGTTTTTTTAGAAGCAGGTAATTGATTCACATCTATCTGTGTTACATACCAGTGAAACAAACCAAGAATGACAAGGATTCTGGTTTACCTATTCACAGGTTACAAATAATGATAAACAAACTGCCCTACATGTTCAGGTATTTTGTTCTCTTTGGAACCATTAGATAAACCAGGTATGGGTATTAAACTGTTATCATCTGGAAGTTAGTATAACCATGGTGTTACAGGAAATTCATTAAAAATGAAATCAAACCTTTCTGTAATATATTAAACAATTCTCTCTGAAATACTACTGCAGATGTCTACATTAATGAAATGTAGAGCCAATCACATTTTCCCCATTTTAAGTGATTGCTTCTGTGTACTAAAACAGGCCAACGTTTTTCTACTGGTTTAATCACCGTTTCTTTATCTAGCTGAACATGCTCTAATGTTGTGATTTCTCCCTGAGTAGTATTATCAAATTTATTTATTTATTTATTTATTTATTTATTTATTTTACATTTGTTGACCGGGTTAGTCCGACTGAGCTAAGTAGCCCTTTTTCAGGCAGGCCCGGGGAGAAAAGCTCCACAGTTTTACAATTTTAGTGCCAACAGTGTCAGCGGGTTACAATATATACATATAATGAAATACATTTTATCAGAAAAATAATAATGGAGAAAAAACATAATAAGCATATATGAGAAATTATTTGATACAAACATTTTCAATAAACAGCGAAGAGAGTTTATAGTGTATGTAGTTATTTCATGAGATATGTTACATTAGAAATGGAGATAAGAGATGGAGAAGAAGAGTGATACTTTGAAGTGGTTTACAAACTAAAAAGGTTTGCAGTTTTGGTGATTAGTGATACTTTGAAGAGGTTTACGAGCTGAAAGGGTTTGAAGTTTTGGTGATTAGTGATACTTTGAAGAGGTTTACGAGCAGAAAGGGTTTGAAGTTTTGGTGATTAGTCATACTTTGAAGAGGTTTACGAGCTGAAAGGGTTTGAAGTTTTGGTGATTAGTCATACTTTGAAGAGGTTTACGAGCTGAAAGGGTTTGAAGTTTTGGTGATTAGTGATACTTTGAAGAGGTTTACGAGCTGAAAGGGTTTGAAGTTTTGGTGATTAGTGATACTTTGAAGGGGTTTACGAGCTGAAAAGGCTTGCAGTTTTGGTGATTAGTGATACTTTGAGGAGGTTTACGAGCTGAAAAGTTTTGAAGTTTTGATATTTTGAAGAGGTTTATGAGCTGAAAAGGTTTGAAGTTTTGGTGATTAGTGATACTTTGAAGAGCTTTATGAGCTGAAAGGGTTTGAAGTTTTGGTGATTAGTGATACTTTGAAGGGGTTTATGAGCTGAAAAGGCTTGCAGTTTTGGTGATTAGTGATACTTTGAGGAGGTTTACGAGCTGAAAAGGTTTGCAGTTTTGGTGATTACTGATACTTTGAAGGGGTTTACGAGCTGAAAAGGTCTGAAGTTTTGGTGATTAGTGATACTTTTAGGAGGTTTACGAGCTGAAAGGGTTTGAAGTTTTGGTGATTAGTGATACGTTGAAGGGGTGTACGAGCTGAAAAGGCTTGCAGTTTTGGTGATTAGTGATACTTTGAAGAGCTTTATGAGCTGAAAAGGTTTGCAGTTTTGGTGATTAGTGATACTTTGAAGAGGTTTACGAGCTGAAAGGGTTTGAAGTTTTGGTGATTAATGATACTTTGAAGAGGTTTATGAGCTGAAAGGGTTTGAAGTTTTGGTGATTAGTGATACTTTGAAGAGGTTTACGAGCTGAAAGGGTTTGCAGTTTTGGTGATTAGTGATACTTTGAAGAGGTTTACGAGCTGAAAGGGTTTGAAGTTTTGGTGATTAGTGATACTTTGAAGAGGTTTACGAGCTGAAAGGGTTTGAAGTTTTGGTGATTAGTGATACTTTGAAGAGGTTTACCAGCTGAAAGGGTTTGAAGTTTTGGTGATTAGTGATACTTTGAAGAGGTTTACGAGCTGAAAGGGTTTGAAGTTTTGGTGATTAGTGATACTTTGAAGGGGTTTACGAGCTGAAAAGGCTTGCAGTTTTGGTGATTAGTGATACTTTGAGGAGGTTTACGAGCTGAAAAGTTTTGAAGTTTTGGTGAGTAGTGATACTTTGAAGAGGTTTATGAGCTGAAAAGGTTTGAAGTTTTGGTGATTAGTGATACTTTGAAGAGGTTTATGTGCTGAAAGGGTTTGAAGTTTTGGTGATTAGTGATACTTTGAAGAGCTTTATGAGCTGAAAAGGCTTGCAGTTTTGGTGATTAGTGATACTTTGAGGAGGTTTACGAGCTGAAAAGGTTTGAAGTTTTGGTGATTAGTGATACTTTGAGGAGGTTTACGAGCTCAAAAGGTTTGAAGTTTTGGTGATTAGTGATACTTTGAAGGGGTTTACGAGCTGAAAAGGCTTGCAGTTTTGGTGATTAGTGATACTTTGAGGAGGTTTGCGAGCTGAAAGGGTTTGAAGTTTTGGTGATTAGTGATACTTTGAAGGGGTTTACGAGCTGAAAAGGCTTGCAGTTTTGGTGATTAGTGATACTTTGAGGAGGTTTACGATCTGAAAAGGTTTGAAGTTTTGGTGATTAGTGATACTTTGAAGAGGTTTATGAGCTGAAAAGGTTTGAAGTTTTGGTGATTAGTGATACTTTGAAGAGCTTTATGAGCTGAAAAGGTTTGCAGTTTTGGTGATTAGTGATACTTTGAAGAGGTTTATGAGCTGAAAAGGTTTGAAGTTTTGGTGATTAGTGATACTTTGAAGAGGTTTACGAGCTGAAAAGGTTTGCAGTTTTGGTGATTAGTGATACTTTGAAGAGGTTTACGAGCTGAAAAGGTTTGCAGTTTTGGTGATTACATATGAATTAATGGGCTAGATCAGGGAGTATGAGTGCAGAGGCAGGACCAGTGAGTTTGGAGGTACTCTCTTGTAGCAGTTTTGAATTGATTTGGATGTTTGAGGGACCTGATTTCTAGTGGAAATTTGTTCCATGATAGGTAGGATTGTAGCTGTACAGGCTGAAGCCCATTTTAGTCTTAGGTTTGTATATTTGTAGTAGGTTCAGGTCAGAGCTATGTAGGGACCTAGTGGAGGAATATTGAGAGATGAGGGTAGATAGGCTAGGACAGATGGATTTCAGGTATAGTATAGAGTGAATTATCTGTAATTGAGACAGTAGAAGCTGAGGAGGTAATTCCAGCCAGTTTAGGTATCTTAGTGAAAGACAATGATGCGATTTATAAGTTTGGTGAGCAGCAAATCTAGCAACCTCGTTGTAGGTAGACTCTAGTTTAGTTAGTACTGTGGAGTTAAGATTAGTAAGAATTTGGCAGCTATATAGAAGACTAGGTAGGAGGTACACATGAGGGAGGGTTATTTTTGCTTTGTTAGAAACTTTTTGTTTCGATAAAGAAGGCCAATTTTTTGGTGTGTCTTTTTGATGCAGTTGTTTACATGTAGATCAAACTTGAGATGGTCATCTATCATTACTCGTAGTAGTTTTGTACTAGATTCAACATTAATGGGGGAGTTACTGAGGGACAGAACAGAAAATGCAGATTTAAGGTGGGTGAAGTCCTTTGGGACAAATAGTAAGAGTTTTGTCTTTTTAGGGTTAAGAATTAGCTGGTTGTCACAGAGCCAGGATTCGACCAAGTTAAAAGATGCCTGAGTTGCAGAGATAAGGTCAGAGGGTGTATCTGCGATGGTGATGATAGTAGAGTCATCTGTGTATTGTACAAGGGATGACTGTGGACAGGAGGTGTAGAGTAGATTAGTGAATATATTGAATAGTAATGGGCCAAGGACAGATCCGTGGGGGACTCCCATTTTGACAGGTAGAGGAGGGGAGAGAGCTGAGAGCCTTCTCACTGATTGCAGTCAGTGAGATAGCTGGAAAACCAGGTAGTAGTACAGGCAGAAAAGTTTAGGCTAGCCAGTTTGTTCAGCAGAAGAGGGTGAAAGACCATATCAAAGGCTTTCAAAAGGTCAAGAAATAGGCAGGAGACCAACTTATTATTGTCTCTGGCTTGAGAAATAGTATTAATGAAGGATATAAGGGCAGCTGTAGTGCTATGTTTAGGGTGAAAGCCATGCTGTGTAGGAGTGAGCAAATTTTCCTATAGAAGGTATTTCATGATTTGCTTGTGCATGCATTTTTCCAGTATTTTTGAGAGCGGTGAGAGGATCGCGATGGGTCTGAAGTTTGTACTGTCAGTGGAGTTAACTCCTTTGTGAATGGGTATGGTGTAGAATTCTTTCCAGATCGATGGTACCTTAGATTCTGTGATGGTGTGATTTACTAGGACTGATACACAAAGGGCAAGGGATTCAACAGCAATTTGTAGGAAATAGGGAGGCAGGTTGTCAGCAGAAGCAGAGCAGGGTTTAAGTTTAGAGAGCAAGGATTTTATATAGCTAGTGGGTACAGTTGTAAGAGAGAAAGTGGTAGAGGAGTTGAGAGTAGGAGAGGATTTGGAAACATTAGTTGAGCTGGTAGTAGAGAGAAAGGAAGGAATTTATTAGCTTAGACATGGAGTCAATGAAACAGGAATTGAATGAGGTAGCTGTTTCTTTTGGTGAGTTGTTTGGGCAGGGGTTGGGAGAGGAAGGGTTACCAGGATGCATGATTTGGTTTATAGTGTTACAAATGATAGAATTCCAAATGATTAAGTATTACCAAATTCAGACAATTCATTCACTCACTTCTTCTTTCATCACTTTGTTTTGTTTTGTTATTTTTTTGAAAAAAAAATCTCAGTTTCAAATGATAAAACTTTTTAATGCTTAATAAAAAATAAAATGGTGGAACTTTAGAGTAGCTTCAAAGAAGAAAAATTGCCAAGCAAATCAATAACTCAAGCTGTAAGTTCAAGTTGTGAACATATTTATTACTTTCTACTCCCTTCTTCTGATTCTGCAGCATCTTTTTTTTTATATCTGCACTTGTTTTTCAGCACCAGTTTGACCCTTTTTGGCTTTCTCCTAAGTAGGACCAGAAACAATCCCAGTATCAGTCAGATGAAATCGAATGATAGAATTGCTGCATGCTGGGCTAACAGGTCACTTTCATCTAATGCCCAGCCTTCTACTAAATAAGTATCCACCTTTCCAGTTGATAATATAATTACACTTACTTTCATTTAAGCTCTGCTATTTTTTTGTTTTGTTTTCAGTTAAGTTCTTTGTTATAAGAGGAACATTTTTAAAATTACCCTAAGTTCATTAGTTTAAGCATAATTTTAGGAAACATTTTTGAAAAAATGTTTAATTGTTCAGTGAACTCATTAATTCACACAGAGATGTGGCATCAGATTTTACTAACAATTCTAGGAGAGCATTTACCATCAGATATATTACATTCTTCTTAAAGGAGTACCCATCTAAACCAGAATCAGGTGAAACATTAACTGGTGCTTATTTTTGTAAAATAATGCTTATTTATGGCATTTTTCAGATCCCCATAAAAAGTGTGATGCCTAAAAGTGCCTCAAATAATAAACTGTAGTTCAGACAGAAAAATCTTTAATTTCTAAAACTCACTCACACACCTTTCACACATGTTGAACCGCAATGCATTGGACTGTACCACCACACTGCTGCCACTTATATTTACTGACTACAGAAACTTTGTATCTCAGACTTGGAAGAATACTCCAAGGTGTCCAATTTCTTTTAAGTGTAAATTTCTCAAATTTTAGTTTGCACTTCAGAGGATCAAAGTTATAATCATCAGGCTTTCAACATTTGCCTGAATTGTCATAAATCTAGTCAATTTGCTTGGTTAAGTTTTCATGCAATGTATTGTCCAAAGGTTCAGTCCTAAGCCTGGTCTAACATTTTTGTATTCCAGACGTGATCTTTATCCATTCCCATAGATGAGAAACTGGCACCAAAATGTTTTTATATTCCACACTACACAAGACAAAACTGTGTCTCATACATATACCACATATATGTTTACAAGGTTAACTACCATCTCTAATACACTAGTAAGGAAGGCACGTTTTCGACAAATGAAATCCACCATAAAGCACATATAATAAAGAAGAGCAATGAAACAGATGAAACCAATACAGTATTGTCATGTATTCAACTCACTCATAAAACTATGTAAATCATAAGAGTGTGCGGGATGCTAACAGAGAGGACTGTGATTGTCTGTTACATTATTCAAGCCTATCGTATGAGTGCATAACCACTGATTATACATTGGTATTTCTAAAAGCCGAAAGACACAACAACAACAACAACATTTCTGTAAGGCTCTTTATATGCTCTGGTCATTATCTATTACCCTCATAATAGAACGTTAAAAGCAGAGCTGAGATTTGTTAGCACAAGAGACGCTCAAAATAAGATGCATCTTTCTCTGCCATAATAAGTACCTTCCTGTTTAGGTAATGCAATTCCCAACACTATCTTACCATGCAGGGACAGTCACTGTCACTAGCTTTCCAAAAACAGGGATGTTCAGAGTGTATGCAGACAGATGACATGTTACAGTATTGTACTGCAACAGTAGGAAATACAGACAGTCTCAGAATAGGTTCCATGACCTCTGCCACTGACTTTCATCTGCATGTCAAATACTCTGACAGTGCGATTAATATTAGTAAAAACATACAGCTTATAGTTTGTAAGTGGTTTAAGAAAGTCTCCTTATCCTAAAACAGGCATTCAGGGAGCATGAGTGGGCAGAGCTTACCTTTGAATTTAAGATCAGTGCAACCCAAGAGTGGACATAAACTTTTGTGGTAAGGAGTTGCATTCAGCACGTGTCTTCCTGAGGGTCTTCTGCAAGCAGAAAGACCACTTTCATATTGCAACTTAAAACAGGTAGAGCAGAGAATCAAGCAAATTAGCCATATATAAAATAGGCCAATACAACCACAACAAATCTTATTCTCAAAAGAGAACATAGAGAGTGAGAGAATTAAGTAAAAAAACTATGTTGTGTTATTCAGTTCCATTTCATCAACACTGCTGCGGTAAGTCCAAAAATTGTACTATCATGAAAACTACAAATAATTCAACCTGCACATCATTATCTGTACAGCCACAGCTTCCTCAGGGATGCCAAAAAAGTGCCCCTCCTACATCACTAACAATGGGCCACCATGCAATAAAATGCACAGCAGTTTGCAATTCCTTCGGCCGTTAGCGTCCCACTGTAATATAATAGATGCTGACATTTGCAGGAAAACAGAGAGTACTAGCCCACTCAGATAATGCTTCTGAAAAGCTAATAGTTAAATACCAAGTAAATAAAGAAAGAGACAGCGTTTTCATTTGAACATTTTATTTATCTTTTTTATGGTGCTCTCAGTGACTGGCAGTTCACTGGTAAAGAGGAATCAAAATCTTACATTTGTCAAAGGTTTCCAGCTATACAATTTGAAATTTAATGCACCCATTCTACAAGTGCAGATACTAAAGAATAACAGAAAACAAATAACCATGCCCCCCCCCAACCCACCACATTGGGGCCTACATCCTGACCACACACACCTTACTATTTCTATATACTTACTGTGAATTCACAATCAGAGGAAATAAAATAAGTTAAAACTGTATGCAGAACAGTGTTTCCCTTAATTCATTGCCGGACATCCTCAGTAAATGTAACAGTTTCGACTAAAGGTATTCTGGGCAGGAGGTGCTTGATAAGATGCCTCCTGCTGAGATATCCATCAATAAGCTAGAGTAACAAAATGCAAATGAGTTAATGAGCATATTTATACTTTTCTGGTTACTTATTTGTATGGAGTTGTATTGTAGCCTGTTCTGATTTATTTATTTTTTGTGCATCTGTACATATTAATATTGTACAGTTTTAATATGTTTGCTACATAGAAAAGTATTTAATTAATGCTGGTTTTAGTGAATAAATTTTGCTGAACTTGACTACCTGCTGAAGAGAATGCTAAAAGTTAAATTAATTAAATGTTTAACTGCTCTGTTTTTTCTCTGTTGTCAAAAAAAAGTGCTTAGAAACCAGGGCTCACAAAAACACTGATTCAGTTTTAGTGTACATTTCAGATTTTCTCCATTGTCAAAAATATGCTATTTTTATTTATGATTTCAGACCTATTATATACTGACTACCTATTTTTAATTATTCAGCATTTTGCTTATGTTATTGCACCAGCAATCTCATTCATCCACTGTGGTAAGGGGAAAAAACTAGCAAAATTTTCCTTAAGGAGTTATGTAACCCTGGAAGTGTTTCTCAAATCCAGGGATTAAATTATCCAGACTCAGCTCAACTAGTCATTTTAGCACATGATCACGCACACAAACATACACACAATATATATATATATATACACACACACACACAATATCCTTACAAAATAAAAAATATGGGGAAACATCCCTAATGAGAGATTGCCACTATAGAGCCACATGCTCAGAATAGCATCAGGCAGACTGAAAACAGCAGGTTCAACACGTGACCCACATTCTGCTTCCCAAATTAAAGGGCATGACAACCACAAGTAATGATCCACGAAAGCAGTAACCTGAACTGCAAAAGAACCACGCTGAAGATGAAGCAGTGGGACAGGGTAGAAGAGGTGATGGGCTGTAACCGAAGGATCAACTTTCACTGTGAACAAGAGAATGCAATATGTCAATGATATAGCGCAGAATAAATCAAGATGACTCAGTACAAGTAATACAGAATAATTTGATTCATTGTTTTAGCTTTAGATATTAGAATAATTTCATATCGAAATGGGCTTAAAATTAAGAATAATGAAAGTATAATCACACCTCATTTTCAAACACTGATTCACATTCCTTGATTAGAATTGTACCATCCTCAAGATCTCATCCTTCATAGCAGGCTGGCAGTGATCCCATATTTATCGGTCAAATTTTCTGATGGTAAGCTAAATGATAAATCTCTAATCACGTGACAATTGTAAGTGAACAATAGCTCATATTTATCAGTTCAAACAGTTTCAGATTAATATTTTATTTATCTACAAAGGTAAAATCCTAAATCTCATCTTAGATTCTTTATACAGATCTTATGTGTCTTTGACATAGATTGCAATTGACACTATCATTCCTATATCACAGTAATTACAGTTAAATATTAATATTTTTGCATTATTTTATCATACCAAGTGCCTTGGCAGCTGAATTTATTGTAACAAAAAGTTGATCTACAACAGCCTGGCTACTTAATATATTATACATGGAAAAATAAGGTAAAAAAACAAATGCAGATAAACTCCTTCTTTATTTGACCGAATTTCCAGTACTTGTATACATATACAGGATGTACTTCAGACAACTCTGAGACTACCTTGGGCCCTTATATATGACATTCCTTAATTATTCAACCAGTCACTACTAATGTTTCAAGGGTCTTCACCTTAACAAAGATGACAATAAAGTTTTTATTTAATCCTGATATTTTGTACAATTGCAGCAATACCCAAAAACATATCAACCTTAATTCCAAAAAGCTGTTTAAGTTAGCCCCAGACATGTGTTCTGTCTGTAATGTTTGTAAAATGGGTATTTAGAAATCAAGTATGGAAGAATCTGTCTGATTCAATCCACAAATAAAAATGGGACATTTTATTCCATTTGAATATCTACTGTAAAGAATGTTTCCAGTTTGAAATGCAAATGTATGTCATTTATTCCTTTTAAGTATCTACTCTGAAGAAAGGCAGAAGGCAGAAGACATAGGGTTTGATTCTGACCTTGGATTATTGGCTAGGCTTAAAATGTCCCTTCAGGGCTGTTAGCCTAGTATTCACCTATGAACCTATGAACTTAAAGTTTCCTATTTGAACTTGTTCTGTATGTCTCACCTGTATTAATATTAATTCTTTGTGTATGATAGCACATACATATTTAGTGATGTTAGTCTAAAATAAAACATTAGACTCAAAACTTGAATAAGAGCTATAAAAACTTCAGTACAGTATTTCTTTTTTTTTTCCAAAATGTTTTTATTTATTTTATAACGCAATAACTTAACAGTATAGTAACAAGAAAAAAATAAATAAACTATATACAATGTCCATAACAACTAAAAAAGCAATATACATATAACACTTAATATTTCTCTAACAGATTAAATAATTTTGTTTCAGTACAGTATTACTCATACTAGAATTTTGTAATATATGTTTTTCAAACATGGCAAATGGGACTTACCTGCTTTAATATCCTTTTTAAATAGTATTTTTAAGAAGAGTACTCTGTTGAAATCAGCTTTCATTTTCTATGGTACTAGTGGTCCCTATGTTGCTTTTGGCCCATTGCTGCTTCTGCAGCCTTCCTCTCGTGTGTGTGTGTGTGTGTGTGTGTGTGTGTGTGTGTGTGTGTGTGTGTGTGTGTGTGTGTGTGTGTGTGTGTGTGTGTGTGTGTGTGTGTGTGTGTGTGAGACACCTTCTCCATGGAAAATGTGGAATGGGTCTTTAAATGTAAATAGACTGCAATCTGCGGGATTAAAATGATCAGAATAATTAGGAAGGCAATGGATTGTTTAAAATAGGGATGGAAATGTAATTGCCTATTAATTTTGAATAAAAGACAGTGGCTTGAAAACAAAATATCAGGAAGGTAGTTCTTCAAAGGGTAGGACTGGTGCTATGCCTAAAGATGAGGGATCACTGGCATTGGGGTAATGCATTTGGGGCCTATAATGAATGAGAACAAAAGGAAGATGTGGTGAAAAGTTTATGCAGAGCTGCAATGGTGGTCTAGCCAAGGTCTGCAGCTCTGAATTAGGACCTACTCCCTGATTCCAGGAAGAGCTGAGTAGGACTGAATTTATATGGAGTAAAATTAGTGCAGTAACTTCTAATGACTGAAAACTTAAAGCTAAGGTACAATGTAAATAAACTAAATACCCACATGACTAACTGCAAAGACAGCTGACCATCCTTAAACATTAACCTGTGTTTGTTTTAACATCTGGTTTCATTGTGGATAAAGAGTCGGTACTGGTTGTGTATGCACATAGAATTTGGACAAGGAATTGCCCAATAACAGTTCCTCATTAATTCTCTCCTGTCACATGGCTTACATTATTTGATCTAGTCTCCCCTGGGGACTGGGTCTTCCCGAAGATACTTATATTTGGTTGCTAAGCACTGTATGTGTGGTCCTATATACTGTCTGTATACAACACTGGCAAGTAACTCAGAAAGGAGTAATGCGACTGAGGATCATACCTCTCAACTTTCCAGATTTTTGCAGAATGCCCAGATTTTTGCCTCAAATATTTGGCCTGTTTCTCATAAAATTGTGGTTTTCTGGCAAATCAATGACAAATCATTAAAGACCGAAGTCAGAAAATAATGGCAGATACTTGAGTTTCAGATTTCATATCCTTCAGAAAATCATGTTAATGCAAAGCCTGTTAGTCTGTCAAGTTTTAGGAAAAGTTTGTAAAAGCAATATTTAAAAAGTGTCCCCCCATTATTTGTGGCTTTGTCTTGTTCTAAGAGGTTGAGATGTATGCTGAGGACTGAAACCTGTCTTGTTTCTGTAACTCAGTGTTGCATGCTGCAACAAAGCTCTCAACCTTCCCTCTCCAAAAATGTAGAACACTACCTCAAATAATGTGCAGCAAATCGGCAAAATATGGTACACTTAGAAACAGTATGCCAACAACTTCATGTAGGAATCTAACAGCATAGCTAGAATGTGTTACTTTACACTAATAAAAATTATTTTGATTAATATGATTCAGCATTACCTTCTATGAATATATAAAAAATTATTAATAATGAATGTGTGACAGGCCCTTTCAGTGTGGAACAGTGAGGCACATGGACTTATTTAGGATTCAGAATGAGGAACCCTCTTTAAAATAAGGTGCACTTGATAGGTACAGGTGTGAACTGTAAACTCAGGTAATAACATGTACTAGGGACAGACTACTGTTACTTGGCATGTGCTCCCTTATCTGATGAGCTTTATTTTCCTGACACATTTATTTCTACACTTACAGCATAACTCTCAGCTGTCCCTGATTTTTGGGGACACCTCTGACTATTACTGTCCCTCCTTACTCCTCCTAAAACTGGTAATTTTTGGAGAAAGGGTTGTGAGTTACATGTATTACCTGCATACATAGAAACATATAAGGACAGTGCATGTCTGAACTATGTCATGCAGAAAGGGTTGTGAGTTACATGTATTACCTGTATACATACAAACATTTAGTTACATGTATTACCTACATACATACAAACATTGAGTTACATGTATTACCTGTATACATACAAACATTGAGTTACATGTATTACCTGTATACATACAAACATATATGGACTGCGCATGATTTAACTATGTCATGCAGCTCTGCTTTATTCTTTATTTCCTTTCTTTGTACATCAAACTGCTTTAGTTTGAAACTAGCAGCATCTTAACTGCTCTTCTCTTACGGCGTTCTCCCTACTACGTAACAATGTCAAGCCACAATTGTTTTTTTTTTCTTTTCATTACACTAAACCCTTTCTCCAATGCTTGTTTGTAAAAACAAATCAGTTCAGACGAAGGAAACACCTGTGGTTGCTCCCCCGTTAAATCTATCATCACTGCATAACTTCTCTGTTGCTAACCAAATTATTTTGGGCTAGGAATGAGTTTGCAAAACAAAACAAATAACTAAACATTTTAGTATACGAAATATGTATTAAAAATCCCTCTTCCATATTCACACCACTGATAATTCCTACTGCAGCCTTATATCCAAACTTACAACTTTCTTTTTTAAGACATTCTCAACCCACATTTTCACCCAGAAACACCTACTTTCCAACACCCTTACACACATGCACACATACGTACTATGTATATATAAAAAATTATAACTTTATAATCTATGTCTTCACAAACAGAGAACTTCATAGTTACTCATATTACTAATTTCAGACATTTAAATGCCCTCACTCCATTTCTTTCTCTCTCTCTATCTCCTCGCCAATAATTTGTCTTCAATTCCCAACAATGTTCTTCAATTCATTAGTCTTCTCCTTCTACTTTATCATACATTACCTAAACCAAATATCTTCTCCTCTTCCTCGGTTCCAAGCCCACTACCACAACAACTTACACACAGGACATTTCTTTTCCATTGCTTCTTCATTATTCAATCCCCACTCTGTTCATCTTAAAACTTATTTACACACCATTAGTTAGTAAACTTCACACTTCATTATCAAAGCTCAATTAATTCCTCCTCAGACTACTTTTGATCAAAACTTAGGCATCCTCATATTTGTCCTTAATCAACACTTGCATACAAATCATTACAACTTCAGATTTCAGAAGACATCTACCTCAGTCCTGAACCCAACAATACTATAGCAAATTCTTCCAGCTCAACACCCATCCATAACCCTTTCCCCCAACTAATCTCCACTCTTTAAATGTAGCACTTTCCTTCTTCAGTATCAAAATTCGTAGTATATACAGTAAATTTAGAGAATGTCATGCCTAAATACCTCACACTCTTCTCCCATCACAGCTATCACCAAATACTGGTTAAAGCCACATATTAAAGACAATACTTCCTTTCCCCTTGGTTACATCATTTGTTGTGTTTACACAAGAGGAGAAGTGGTGATACAGCATTACTATACTCAACCCACCTAATTATTTCATCAAACTGATACAAGAAACACTCTTTTTCTAATGCAAAAATCTTAATCAATCACTTTGAACTTAACCACAATAAATGCCTGTGCTTACTTTCTCTTTATAATCCTCCAGACAACAACCACTCCATGACTGATGACAGTATCTCCTGGCTCACTTCCACTATCTTCCAAAAAACCCTTAGACTAGATCATTTTAAAAAAATGACTGGAATCCTGCTTATGATAATTCCCTGACTATTACACTCAGCTTTTTTAGCTTTTCTCAACTAATTAAAAGTCCTGCTAGATTTTGTAAAACAACAAACACATGCACCACTCTTGATTCATTTTTAACCAACCCAACACCCCAAAGTATACACTTCAGAAACTCTGCCAGACGCATTAAGTATCCATCACACAGCATTTACAATTCATCAATGGAGCATCATACATAAATCTATACATTTTAATCAAGTTAGAAATGTAAAGAACTTTGACGCTAACTCCCTTAATCTTTCCCTAAAATAATATGATTGGTCATCCCCCAAATATCTCCCACTGGATCTTGCTGTAGCCAAATTTAACTTTAAATACTTGAGTATTCTCAATTTACTTTCCCCACACAGAACAATTAAGCCTAGATCCAACCCTGCACTTTTGAAAAATCAGAAACAAAGCAAATAATGCAGCAAAGAGATATAAAGCTTGGAAACATGATACACACACAAAAAAAAAAACACAATTGTCATATCAGTCTCACAGATTACTGCTCAACATCAATAAAACATATATTTTAGCTGACAAAAGAAACTACTACACCTCCCTAGAGTCGTACAACAATAACCCAACCTTCTTCATATCCTCCATAAACAGCCTCTTAAAACCAATGAAATATACGTAACCCAACCTCTCCAGCCATAATAATAACAACAAATTCAATACTCATTTCATAGACACAGTAGTTGGACTGACACAACAACCTTCAAATCAAACTCCTCCTTTGCTACTACAGACATTATCATATGTCTTTAGCTTCACAGCCAAAATCAAATAAAGGTATTGAAAAACTCCTCAGCAAGCTAAAATCAGCCATCCTGGCCTCCAATAATCTGCCAGTTAAGTACCTAAAGCTAGCTACTACACCTCTCTCCTTTCTCATTTCAAAGCTCATGAATCACTCTATATCTGAAGCCACTGTTCTCACACTATGGAAACAATCCTTTATGCCTCTTCAGCATAAAGGTGAACTTCCACAGGAATGTCACACATGTTGTTCTCTCACTTCTGTCAAAAATGCTTGAAAGGTGAGTCTATAATTGGATTCTTTTATACCACCAGTCCAACAATCTCATCTCACACAGCTATCATAGCTTTTGCCCCATGTCATAGCATCTCAAAGGCCTAGTGTTCTTCCTTAATTACTATTTATCAAGAGAAAAATGAAAAACTTGTATCCACTCTTTCTTGTTCTTTCCAAAGATTTTGGTGGTGTTGCCCATCCAAAATTTCTGCATAAACTTTACTCACTGGGATCCTCCACTGCTTCACTCAACTGGTTCACCAGCTACCTCAGCAGCTGATTACAAGCAGTCAAATGGTGCACAGTCCTTCCTGCATGACTTGCAGTGCCTACTGGTATACCACTCTATTCCATTCTTGGTTCTTTATTATTTAACCTTGTCATTAATGAGCATGCATCTGCTTTAGCTCATGCAACATTAATTCAATATGCAGATTATCCATATCTAATCTGGTCATCATCCTCCCTATACCGTCACTATAAACCATTTATAAAGAATCTTTCACTTCAAGAGAAACCTGTCTGACTCACAACTACTCAAAAGTCCAATAAAACTAAGAAGTAATGTTCCTTACTCCTAGATCCTACACAAACAAACCTCCAACTTTACTTTACTCTCCCCTCAAAATATACAACCAGAAACAGTCCAAAAATATCAGCTATGCATAGATAAAAATGGCCCATAGAATATTTTTCTTTTTTGACAAATGCCCCTCCCTCACTCCACTCCTGCAATAATACACTCCCACAAGACCCTTTGCTCATCAAACAGAAATCTGTTTCAGTTCAGATCAATAAAACATACAATAACTTTGTTGACTCTCTATATGCCACCTATGTATCTAAATGCTGAAACTAAAAGAACAATTCTACCTACAAGTACAAGCTCTTCAGGGAAGACACATAAGCAGTCAAATTTTATTTAGTACTTCCGTTCTTATTTAAAAATCCGCACAAGAATTTCATCTGAATCTAACAAACAATTAAAACATACTGTTTAAAAATGGTGCCAAAACAGTCATGTGATATGCAAACAACCAATCAATGCCTGTAATTAGATAATAGTATGTCAAAAAGTGCCTGAACCAAAATATATTGTATCAGAGTTAAGGCAGAATGGATACTATTTAAAACTTTTGTGCTGACAAGAAACTTTTAATGTTAATATGTTCATTGAGTCCAGGGCATTTGTCAGCTCTTAACCTGCATTGCCAGCAAGATTCTCAGCACTCAAGCCACACCTTATAGTTCCATGAAAAGTGCTTCAGACTGACAGCTTCCAGTATACATAGCCTATAGTGAAAAAAAAAGAAGAGGAGCCCCCCTAGAAGAAGAAAAAAGAAACACTAAAGAAAATGAAGTCAGGGAAAGAAAGAAGCTCAGATGAGGTCACCATAATAAAGATGGTCACGCTCTTTGGAAAGAAGTATGCAGAAAGTACTTGAAATAGAACACCGAGTCTATATAAGAAAGACAGATGTCTGGGTTAGGAGAGAAATGGCTACCAAGGTTACTCATAACAGTAAGGGGAGAAAGGTGTATCCCAAGTGACTGGAGTATAATAAGCATATTAGTGCCAGTGTACAAGAACAAAGAGGGCATACACAATTGTAGGCAATACAGGGGTATCAAACTTCTTTCACATCATGAAAGTTCTGCAAAAGGTGAATGATAAACTAATACACAGAGTAGTAGAAATTAAGATAAGCAATTTGGACGAAGATCAGCAATGCAACACAACCAACCCAATGTTTGCAATGAGACAGATAATTAGAAGAAGCTAGAGATGAGTCAAAAGTTCAACTGGACATTCTTAGACTTGGAGAAAGCATATTAAAAGGTGCAAAGTGGACAGTTCTGCTGTGGTTTGAAGTCCCAGAAACATTAGTAGACATAGATCCATCTATTTACAAGGATCCAGTGACATGAGTATTAACAGTATTCAGTTTCACAAAGGAGTTTCCTAGTGGAAGTAGGTGTGCATAAGGGTTCATCTCTGAGTCCATTGCTGTTTATACTGGTGATGGACTACATTAACAAACGGAGTGCAGTGGACAGATCAACAAAGCTGTTGTTTGCAGATGATATGGCATTATAAGACACTGAATGAGAACTTCAACAAACACTAGGGAAATGGAATACAAAAATGAAGGCACATGGTATGAAACTGAGAACAGAGAAGATAGTTGCAATGGCAGCAAGTGGGGGAAATCAGAAGAAGATGAGAATTGAAATAGAAGGGAAAACAGTGGAACAAGTTAACAGCTTCAAGTCCCTGGAAGGGGTGGTTGAAGAGAAGGAAAGTTTGAAGGAGGAAGTCAAAGCTAGAATCAGTGGGGCTGTAGCAAGCTGACACAAAGTGTTATGGGTTGTGTATTAGAGAAACATGTCAAAGAAGCTGAAAAACAAGGTGTACAAAACAATGGTACCACTAATACGATGGTACAGAGTAGAGAACCAGGCAATGAAGGCTGAGCAGTTGAGAAAGCTAGAAGTGATGGAAATTAAGTGCCTGAGACAGGTGGTAGAATGCACGCTGTGGGACAGATGAACAAATGAGAACATCAGAGTCAAGTCAATGTAGCTCCAGTTGCCTAGAAGGTCAGAGAGAGAGCAGATTATGGTGGTTCAGGCACAAAAGTAGAAGACAGTGAGGATGATGAAATGAGATAGACAGGAAGAAGCAAGAGGAAACAAAGCATCTAACAATGAGATGGATGGATGGATTGTGTGAGAGAAGACTTGTGAGAGTCAGGCATTACTGGAAAAGAAGGTAGGAGAGTAACAATGAATCAAGAGAGAGAGATAGACAGCTGACACCTACCCTGATCCCATGCAGAAAATGGGAAAAAGGGGGTGATGATGATGAATAGTTTACAGGACATACTAAAGATGGTCACGCTCTTTGGAAAGAAGTATGCAGAAAGTACTTGAAATAGAACACCGAGTCTATATAAGAAGGCCAGATGTACAGAATTTAACCCAGGAGATCAAATATTAGTTTTAAAATCCTCTGCTGAGAACAAATTTCTGGTTAGGTGACACAGCCCCTTTGAGGAGGTTGAAAGTATAAATGCAGTGATCTCATGGAAAGTAGTAGAAAGATTTGTGGTTAACTAGCAAGCTGAAATTCATACAGCATAAACCAGAATTTATTTTTCTTGAAGTACAACTACAGGAATCCCCGTAAAAAAAGTAAAAGACTACAAAAGCAGAAAATAACAACATTTGTTAAGAATTAAATGCATGTTCAGAGAAGCATCTGGGAGAACTGAGAAAATAACAGTCTCCTGACTTGAAGGTTAGTCTAAAACCATATTGAAACAAAATCACAGAAACCATTAGCAAAAGTTGTTGGAAGAACACACAAATTAGGAATAATATTAGAGTTACATTGTGAATGGAGAAATCTAACACTGCAATCTCACCCACCCACCCTAAAACAAGAAAACAATACCACATATTTCAACCACAACCTAAAACACCTAACTTCTACATGGTTATACTCATGCTCCCATCCTGACTAAACACACCTTTCTGTTTCTCTTTCATTGCCAATTTCTCTGTCAATCACCCTAACACTTTCACCTTTCTTATCCCTTTCACTTTTTTCCCCACTACTGCTCCTCCAACTACCCTATGTCAATAATCTGCTATACTAATACCCCGCCATGCCCACCTCATCATCTTACCCATCTACTGTTATGTCTACCTCTCCCCATCCGAACTTGTTCTTCTTCATTTCTGCTCATATCCTTCCTCCTCCTCCTCTATTTTCTGTTCTTGTTCTAGTGACATCTGCCCCATTAATGTCAGTAATATTCTGAGCCCATGTGCATTCTCATTACTCTTGGATCTCTAGCTATTACGTTAGCATGTCTTTGACTTATGTAAAATAATAAAATTGTAAAGTGTATGATAAACGTCTTTACTATTTGTCTCAATACTACCTGCACAGTAATACTTAAAATGTTTAATTTTTATTGCTTTTCATTGTAAATATATGTTTTATGTGTTGCTTTTCTCCTCTGGACTCTGCTGAAAATAGGATTGGTACCCAATTTGACTTTCCTAGTAAACGAAAGACAATAAATAAATAAATAAATAATACAAGTCCTTAATCCTGATGTAAATATTAGATTATGCAATGACTTTAGACAACTGCATAGCATTTAAAGTTTGATAGTTGTCCCATGCCTAGAACTCACGAGTCACTAGGCTAATGGCCCTAGAACCTTTTTAAGTCTAGCTATTCATGCGCCAGTTTTCCCCAGTTAGCAATTCCCACAGGTTATAATGGCTTTGGTGTATGCCTGTGCCTTAGGGCATCTGCAAACTGCCCCTGTCCATAAGTCCACAGGTGACAAGTGGGGGTGAATTTGGCATGTTTCATTGTTTTTATATTTAATAAAGTGACGTTGGATTTTCGTTTTGTAATCGTGGCCTGGTTCTGTTGGATTTTCATTTTTGTAATCGTGGCCTGGTTCTGTTAGCTGTGGTTTCGGCAGGTCACCATTCTTGCCATTGCTTTTTATTTTTTGGTTCGTGGTTTGTTGGAACTTTTTATCTTTAGTGAATTTGCGATTTCCCATCCATTGGTTCAAACCGTATTTGAGCAAGCTTAGGGAAGTGCTCCATTTCACATGAATGCAGAAGACTATTCCAGAGAAGGGATAATCTCTGAAACACATACCTGTCTATCCATCATGTTTTGTTTATGTCACAGATAAGGTTTCAATCCTTAGACTGGGTAATTTTAGTATTGTTTGTTTTGTATATGTGTAGCGGATCCATCAGGACAGGATTAGAGAACGCCTTGTAGGTTAGGCATAGATCGCCTGTCTGTAGTTTTTAGGAGACAGAGTACAAGAACAGGGCTTTGAGGTGGTCTCCATAGGACATATTATTTACATCCTGTATTCACTAAGTGAGGAACCTCTGTGGCTGCTCCAGTCATTGCATATGCCTGGTCAGGTACATTCCAAAGGGTGCATTGTACTCAATTATTTGTCTAATAACAACTGAGTATAATGGGACTATGAAATCCTTAGAGCAGGATGCCATGCCCTTACGTATAGGTTGTGGCATGTAGAAGGATGTTCTCACTGCTATGGACACATGGTGATTAAGTTCAGGTTACTGTCACCCTGAGTTGCCAAGCCCCTTGCCACTGAGTCTACACTTAGGGGAATGTTATCAATGTTGTCATTTCAAGGGTAGTCAACAAAGGATATAATTATGCATTTTTTGATACATACGTATTATTGCAACCAGATTCAGAGCAGAAGTGGCTCATTTCCAAGCCCTTGTCCTGCCGAAATATGTTGGCAAAGTTACTTGGCAAGTGTGTGTCACTGAAGTGTCTACCATTACAGTGACTTTTCTTTCAACAGATTTAGCTGTACAGTGAATTAAAAAGCCCAAAACATTTTACCACTTCCAACCAAGTCGATAATACATAAGTAGCGATGTCCATGTTCTAAGAAGGTTTCTGATGGCAATATGTAAAATCTGTCCCTATTTTGGAGGCCTTTGACCCATCATTATTTTGCAAGTTGCACCAATTTCATCTGGTAACAAATTGAGAAGTATGTGAAGCAATACCCAGCGACCATGCTGTGAGATCAGTAACTGCAGTTGTTATGGTGCCTTGCTTGTCTTGTTGTGTTTCTTTGCCTTTACTACTTTACCCAGGTGCAGCACAGTAGCAATTAATCAATACAATATCCAATGCAGGTTCAGCCTGCAAATGTATATTTCTTTTTACAATATTTAAAGGAAGATGGATCAAAACACTTGCAACCACACAATGCCCATCAACAACGCAGGCTGACTTGTTTGTCTGGAAATTCTGACAGTTTGGGCTCCTGGTTTCGCAAAGTCACAGATTTTATTATTGAAATCACTGAAAACAGTCACATGTTTATATTTCAGTCCAAATTAATGAGAAACTTTTTTAGAAAGTGGACAGCTGTGAAGATCTATCAGTACTTACGTATTACTGAGTTGTTTGGAATCTGGTTATGATAATGCGTAAGTACCCATTATTTTGTATTGAGATTTAGGCCATGGTTCTGGCACTAGTTATTTCTCTGTGTCAGGCCCTCCTAGAGGATCTCTACATCTTTAGGGGATTCAGTGATTGTACTCAAATTGCAGTTGTCAGCAAACTTGGTCAGCCTAAGGCCTTCTCAATTTGCATTGACTTTAGAGAAGTCTATTCCAAACAAGAGTGGTCCGAGTACCAAGCATTGTTGTATACCACTAGTAACAGGCCACTTGGTGGAGGTGGATTCTTCCACCCTAACATCATGTCTCCTATCTGTGAGACCCATTTGGCTACACATTGAGTGACACAGAGATTTATGCCTAAATTTGTGAGTTTGTCTATAATACCAGAGTGGGGTCTTGTGTCAAATGCCTTTGCCATGTTAAGGTAGGTAGAATGTACCATTTTGACCTAGTCCATGGCCTTAGTGACCTTCTCAAAGAAGTCCACCAAGTTTAGTAGGCATGACCTGCCCCTGGCAAAACCAAGTTGGGATGGGTCCAGTGTTTGAAGATTTTCTATGTATTTGTTTATCAAGCCTACAATAATTCTTTCGATGGCCTTACATATAAGACTGGTGAAACTTGTAAGTCTGTAGTCCCATTGGTCTGCTGATGGTCCATGTTTGTGTACAGGGATGACTGTTACTGTCCTCTATTCCCTAGGGTCAAAGCCTGGATAGAGACAGTGGTTGAATAGAGATTCTAGTGGGGCTGATAGTTCATGTTTCAAGCTGTTTTGGGGGTGTTCTGGGATATTATCAGGACCCACTGATGCAATGTTTTTTGCTCTGCAGACTTCAGTGAAGACCTTATCTTTAATGATAGTTGGGGGAGAAAGAGTGGAAGGTATTTCCTTGGGTGGGATTGGGAATGACAGAGGGATGAAACTGAAGCTAAATTTCAGTGGTAGCTTGTGATATTGGACTGCAGCCCACCCAGCTGTAAAACAAAATCAAAAAATCCTGAAACTCCACACATACATGCTTGGAAACTTGAATCTAGACTGCTATTTAACCAGTCTGGATTCAGAAAGAAGGCAGCAGTCTACAGATGCCTCAGAAGTCTATGCAGTTACAACCACATAGACTGGAAGGGGATCGGACTGCAAGGTCTGCAGTCTGTGCATGCTCGGAACAAGTAGAGGCAGCACATATGCAATGTATGCTTGGAATGAGCAGAGGCAGCACAAACGCATGCGTGGCAGAACTCAGAGCAGACTTGCCGAGAAACAGGAGATGGTGGACTTTGGTAGGGAAACTGGCTTATTTATTCTGTGGACTATTTATGGGAAACTGGCTTATGGCTTATTTATTCCAGCGCTGGGAACTTTGAGGATGGACAAATGGAGGAAGGCTCAGTGTGTGTGAGGATGGGATGAATGGAAGATGACTCAGTGTGTGTGAGCATGGGATGAATGGAGGATGGCTCAGTGTGTGTGAGGATTGAACGAATGGAGGACGGCTTAGTGTGTGTAGGAATGGGACAAATGGAGGATGGCTCAGTGTGTATGAGGATGGGATGAATGGAGAACAACTCGGTGTGTGTGAGGATGGGACAAATGGAGGATGGCTCAGTGTGTGACAGTGTGTGTGAGATGGGACAAATGGAGGATGGCTTATTGTGTGAGAGGATGGGATGAATGAAGAACGTGTGTGTGTGTGTGTGTGTGTGTGTGTGTGTGTGTGTGTGTGTGTGTGTGTGTGTGTGTGTGTGTGTGTGTGTGTATGCATGTGTGTGTGTGTGTGTTAATTCCCTGGTTAACTATATAACTGGTGGCTAGAGAGAGTAACTCAGACTCAAACCCTCAACCTTGGGTGAGGTAGCAAGAGCCTGAATTCCCTACCCACCACCACTTATGAAAAACATTCAGATTTTTGCCACATATTTTTGTTCTGTTCTGTTCCTCATAAAATCTGTGGCTTTCTGGATTTTGAATTCACTAAATAAAGATAGACATTTGAATTTCAGACTTCATATTCTTCAAAACGTACATGGTAACACAAAACATTTTATTCTAGCAATTTTCTAAATTTATAAGATCAATATTTGAAATTTGTCCCTATTTTGGGGGCTGTATTCCCCCATTATTGGCTTTGTGCAGGTTTTTTTTGTGCTAAGAGGCTGAGAGCTATGGTGAGAACTGAATTCAATGAATATGTTTGGGGGCTGTATTGCCCCATTATTGGCTTTGTCCAGGTGTTTTATTATAAGATGTTGAGAGCTATGGTGAGAACTAAATTCACTAAATGATAGCCACTTAAGTTTCAGTCTTCCTGTCTTTCAAGAAACAGCTGATTTGGCATAGTGGTATGTTGCTCTGACTGTAGTGTACAGGGTCCTGGGTTCAAGACTTGGCAGTGAAATGCATGGCGGTAGCACATTATTTTATTTTAGCAACTTTCCAAGGTTATACAAGCAATGTTTAAAATCTATCCCTGGTTTCTCCCCCCAATAAATTTTGGCTTTTTCCAGATTTCTTGTGCTCATGTGCTGCAAAGTTGAGATATACAGTTGAGTGTTGAGTGGATTTTACAAGGAGCTAAGAGCTTCAGGGGAAGAGAGGTTAAGTACTGCTTATGTTGAGTCTGCTTGCATTGTTAATAGCACAACAGGTGGTTTATTTATTTATTATTTATTTGACATTTGTTGACCAGGTTGGTCCATCTGAAATGAAGCCCTTTTTCAGTGGAGACCCAGGGAGAAAAGCTCCAAAGTTACAAACATATGCAAGTGCACAAGTAAGATACATAACAACGTAATGAAAGTCTGCAATACATAAATTTGCTTACAGATTATATACAATGTTAGCTAACTACATATATTGCAGTAGGTAAACAGGAAATAAATATTAACAGAATATAGAAAACAAAATAATAAGGAAGTTACTTAGTAGCAGTGAAAGAGATTAGAGTACAGAAGTGGTTTTTGAACATTCTACTGGTGAGGAGATTGGAACCAGTACAAGGAAAGTGTTGGGGTTGAAAGTAAGGAAGGCTTTTGCAGTGAAGAAGGGTGAGAGAGTTGAAATGGAGGTAGGGTTAGGTACTTGGAGAAAGAGAAGTGAATGGTTGGTCTGGAGAGATGGGTTAGTCAGGGGGCTGATAACAGAAGCATAGTTTATTTATGCTAAAGTGATTTTTCACAATCTTTTTGAATAGTAGTTTGGATCTAGTGTTTCAGATGTCAAGTGGGAGTTTATTCCAGTGTTTGGTGGGGTTATAGCTATACAGGTTTTTATCCTATGTTGAGCTTGGGTTTGGTTATGGTCAGGAAGTGTTGGTCAGTGGAGTCTTCTAGCTGGGGTGTAGGATGAGATGATGGGTAATATGGTGGGGAAAAATGTGGGCTGGAATAGGATGGAATGGACTATTTGGAGCTGGGAGAGAATAAGGATGTGGGGGAATTCTAACCCTTTCAGTTTTTGTAGTGCTAGACAGTGGTGAGAGGAAGATGGTAATTCAGCGGCAAATTTTGCTACTTTGTTAAAGGTGGATTCAAGTTTGGATATAAGAGAGGTCTGCAGGTTGGTGAGGACCTGAGAGCCACAGGGGATGGTTGGTAGAAGATAGACATGTGATAGCGCAACTTTTGCTTGAATAGAGAGAACGTTTTTACTTCTATAAAGAAGACCTAGTTTTTGGTGGGGTTTTTTATGTTATTTACTACATGCTGGTCAAATTTTAGCTGGTCATCAATGATGACCCTGAGTAGTTTAGTGTGATTATCCACTATGATAGGTGTGTTGTTGTGGGAGGTGATGGAGAAGTTTGGTTTCAGGTGGGTCATTGTTTTAGGTAGAAAGAGAAGGAGTTTGGTCTTTTTTGGATTTAAGATTAGATGGTTGTAGCTGAGCCAGTTCTTGATAGACAAGAAGGATTCTTGAGGTTAGTATGGAGTCTGGGAAGTGTGTCAGCAATGGTGTTAACTGTGGAGTCATCAGCATATTGCATTAGAGATAAGTGTGGGGTGGAGCTTGATAACTGATTGGTAAAAATGTTGAAAAGCAGTGGTCCTAGAATAGATCCTTGGGGTACTCCCATCAGTACTGGGAGGTCTGGGGAGATGGCTGAATCCCATTTGACGGACTGGTAATGGTTGCTAAGATAACTAGAGAACCAGGAGATAGTGGCAGGGGATAGGTTTAATTGGGAGAATTTCTCTAAGAGTAATGGATGGTGGACAGTATCAAATGCTTTTGATAGGTCAAGACAGAGACAAGAGGAAAGTTTATTCTGGTCTCTAGCTTGAGAAATATTGTTTATGAAGGAGATGAGAGCTGTAGAGGTGCTATGGCCAGGACGAAAACCATGTTGGGTGGGGGTAATTAAGTTCTCTTTAGTGAGGTTTTGGAGAATTTGTTTGTGTACACATTTTTCCAAGATCTTAGAGAGGGGAGATAGTATTGTGATGGGCCTGTAGTTAGTTCAGTGGAGTTACCTCCCTTGTGGATAGGTACAGTGTAAAACTTCTTCCAGATGACTTGGACTGTAGCTTCAGTAATAGATCTGTTGATGAGAATAGAGATGGGTAAGGCAAAGAAGTTAACAGCTAGTTGGAGAAAGAGTGGAGGGAGACTGTCTATGGATGGAGAGCAAGGTTTGAGCTTAAGGAGCAGCAATTTTATGTATGAGGTGGATACTGTTTGTAGGCTGAATGTAGAAGAAAAGTTAAGGTGATTAGAAGGGGAGGTGGGTGGGGTGGTTTTGGAGTTGGAGTGATTAATACATTTGCTGATAGAATCTATGAAGTACGAGTTGAAGTTTGTAGCAGTTTGGAGAGGAGTGACTGTGGTGCTTGGGTGGGGGTGGAAGAGTTTCCTGGATGTAGGATATGATTAAGTGCATGCCAGAATCTTTGGGGGTTATATAGGCGTGTTTTTGGGGGGTTAGTATAGTAATTCATTTTGTCGTCTTTATTTGATTGCTTTGCCAGGTTACGAAGTTGTCTATATTGTTGTAGGTGAATGGGCAATTTGGTTTTGATCCAGAGTTTCCATTGTGTGTCTCTTTGTGCCATTAGTGAAAGAGTGGAGGGAGTAAGCCAAGGTGACACAGTGGACTTTATCCTGATCTTACATAAGGGGGACAGGGAGTTTAAAATGTTGAGGAATGCGTTGTTAAATTCCATTACTGCTTCCTCAAGAGGTAGTGTACTTGCTTTTGATGCAGAAGGCTGTGGGTTCTACTCCCACAGTATATAGATGCATTGCTGATACTGTACTGTGTTGTACTTTTAAAGGGGGTGGATGCTGCGGTCCTGAGAATGTCCTCTTTGGTGGAGATACCTAGTAACTATCAACCTGTTATCAGTTTGACATCCATTCCCTATTGCAATATTACTAGCTTATCATTTTTTAATGTAACATGGGTAAGTTATTCCTCAAGGGCAACAGACACTTTATTTGTAGATGAAACAATGAAATATAAAGTTATTTGCTAGCAGCAACCTCTTCATTAGTTACATATCTCTTTAATGTGGAATTATTTATATGACTTTTATTTCTGCAGAGATTGTGCATATTTACTGATACTGGTGGATTGTAGAAGTTGGAGTAGACTTTTAAAATGGAAATGTTCTGAATTGGGCAGTTTTGTCATTACTGGTGCATGCAATTTGTTTCACTGTTTACTAGAAAAATGTTCAAAACAATAAATTTAAAACGCCCTCTAACAACTGTACTGTATTATACAAGGAATATAATTTAATACAATCAGGAAGGTGTATCAAAGAACACATGTATGTTTTGTGTGTAAGGGGCCTATGATTTGAAAACAGCACATAGTTAATCTTTATCTGCCACTGGGCAGATGTATTTTCTTTGAATGTAGGTTTCAATGCTGTTTCAATGAATGTGAGTTTCAAGGGCAGAGAAGTTTTAATTCTAAGTCTATTTTCATTGTGAGACTGCATTGCATTGTTTAGCAGATGTCTATTAGTGTTTGTGCTATAAAATGTAAAATAAAACTTTTAAATGACATCCAAATCATTGCAGAAGTAAAGCAGTATGCATATTACAGTGTTTATGGTAAATTGGGTGAGATATCTAAGTAATGGGACATTGGAATGGCTGCAGGGGTGAGGCCCCATTCGACCATGATTTTGTGAGGGGAGAAGAGTGGCAAACTCAAAGACAGCCCTGGCTGAACTATACCTCTCCACTGTCCAGATTTCCATCGAATGAATAGATTTTTGCTTCTTATTTTTGGTTTGTTCCTCATAAAATTTGTTGTTTTCTGGCAAATCATTTAGGAATGAAGTCACTGAATAATGACAGACAGTGAGTTTCAGACTTCATACCCTTCAGAAAAATGCATACTAAAGCAAGACCTTATTCTGTCAACTGTCTAAGTTTATACAAGAGCAATTTTTCATACTGTCTGTATGTTCCCCCAATATATTTGGCCGTTTCCAGATTTCCTGCATTAAGAGGTTGAGAGGTATGTGCAAATAAATTGCTTTATAGAATTAGGTATATCCAAACCTCTCAACTGCCCCCGACTTTGGCTCAAAATGTTGCTCTCCCCCAATAATCCCTTCGCAAAATGTTAATTTTGGAAGAAAATGTGGATGGTTTACAATTAATAAACAATTGTAATGATCAGAGTTATAGATTACTTTTATTGCAGAAATGCATGTAGATTCTCTTATTTTGTCAGCTGCTCAACGTAATTGTACAAATATTCAAAAAAGTATCCCTTCTTTGACAGGTCCCTAGCTGTATTGTGTGGCTATTTTATATTTTTGCATCACAATTGTGGTCCATTTTTCATAAAATTGTGGCTTTCTGGCAAATTATTGGCAAATCATTAAAGATCAAAGTTAGAAAATAATGACAGACATTTGAGTTTCAGATTTCATACCCTTCAGAAAATTCATACTAATGCAAGACCTACTATTTTATAATCTTTCTAAGTTTATAAGAGCAATATTTAAAAATTGTCTTTATTGTTGGGCCTTTGTCCCACTTCTATTTATGCCTTTGTCCAGATTTTTTGCTTGGAGGTTGAGAGGTATGACAAATGTGTCAGGGCCATCACCATCAGCCAGAGACATTTCAAATTGTGACATACTTGTTGCACCCCACTCCCCCATGTAGTGAGTCTGGATGTATCCAAGCAAGGCAAGGAGCAGTTATTTAGTGTAAATGTGCAGAGTATCCCCAAGGTAGACGCAAGTACTACATTGGCTTTTCATCTGTCCTTGATTTTGCAGAATGTTCTGTTTTTCTGTCGTATTTTTATACTGTTGATTTATGCTTCTTATTATTCAGAAAATGCATGTTGTTGCAGTGCCCTGTTGCTCTGTATTAAAGTAGCAATGCTTTAATGACCATCAGGTAAGCTTGTCAGAGATTGTAAGATGCAAGTTAGCTTTAATAAGCATACTGTTAAAGAATTACCAACATTGAAAGCCTTTTTGTTCTTGCCGTGCAGAGAATATTTACATAATTAGATAACATATAAGCCTTAGGTATTGAAATGCATATGACCATATTTGTAATAAAGGACAGGATTACAGTATTTTCAGAAGCTCATTACATTTGTTGGAGACTTGCAGTCATCTTTGCAGGCTTTACCCGTAAACTAAACAGAATGTCAATCTATCATTTGTGGTCCATAACCTGTGCAGTAATCATTTAAGCAATTTATCTTGAGCTTGTTTCTTCTTTGCTGTCATTTTTTACTTTGATCACATTTTCCCCATGAAACAAGTAGATAGTTGTCAGGCAGCAGGTCTTTTTTAAATAAGAAACATTTTTTACAAGTGGGGGTATCACAGAGATTGCTACTTTCAGCATGTTACTTGGTACTTTTATAAAGCTGAATATACATTATAATTAGAACTGCAGTGCAAGGAGAAGTGATTTGAGTTGAGTGCTGCTTGTTTTTTTTATACTTGATTTTGACTGGCATTCCAGTAATGCATTTAAAAAGTAATTTATTTTTTCACGCCTCACAGCCTTTTTGTTTCCATCTAGACATTAAGTAAGCTGTCGTGTAGCCAATGCATTGAAATATTTTTTTCTTCTACACTTCATTTTGTCTTGATTGGACTGTCATAATGATGGTTTGGCACCCAGGGCGGTGTATTTAATTAAAGTCCACATTTTTGTGGTTTTGAGCATAGCCCCACCCCTTTCTAGTTGGTCACACCCCTCCCCATTGGCTCCACCCATTCAACTGTCTCCCGCAGCCCCCCTTTTGATTTGAAGTCACCTGCTGCCACTGCTAAATTTAACCAGCCAGCAAATTTGCTATATTCTTGGTTTGGTATAGCAAGTTCTATTTTGTATTAGTTCAGCACACTGTTGGGTGCTCCTTTTAAGGTTGTGTATATAACTAAAAATGCCTTTTGGTTATCCTTAGCCTGGGAGGCTAATTTTGCCTTGATGTTAGATTTTGGTGGATTTAATTAAGTCCCCGAGTTGCTTGTTGAGCCTGAGGGACTTTTTTGTCTTTTGGGCATAGCTCTTCCTATTTTTGGACATGATGTTCTTTCTTTTGTTGTGCAGCCTATTTGTACTGTGGGTTCATTTAGGAAGCTATTTTTTGGGAGGGGGGAGTTTGTTCTAAGTTTAGTTCTGGTTTGTACTGCTGTTTTTTTGCAGTTATTCAAATGTTTTCATAGGCTTTTCATAAACACTTCCACATAGGCTACCATCTTATCTAATTTTGGGGAAGGGGTGGCCTTGGAATTTAGCTATGCCATCACTTGATAAGAGGTAGTTCACCTTGGAAAAGTTTTTAAATGTTCTGGTGTTTGTTGGGAGTTCGGCCTTTATGTTTACTTCAAGGGTGACCACATTGTGATCTGATCTGACCAGTGAGGACATTACACAAGGTGTGGTGCAATGTTTCCTCATATTTGCGAGTAGCAGATCAAGGATAGTTATGACCCCTAGTAAGTGTGCAGACGAGCTCCAGGGTGCTTGCATTGACAAAATGTAAGAATGTTTGAGCCTGCAGGCTGTATATGTATCCCAATTTATGGTTGGATAGTTGAAATCACTCATGAATATGGTGTCTGGCTGAATTGTGACGGGTACATTCAAATATGTGGTATGGTAATCCTGGGTCATAGATAGGGACCTCTAGCTAGCAAGGATATGGTATTGGACTTTATCTAAGGTTAGCTGGACATGGAGTAGCTCAAGCCTGTCATATTGTTTGACCAGTCTTGAGATGTGCTTACTTTTTATGTAGATTGATACACCTCCACCTATTGTCCCTTCTTTTGCAGTTGCTGGTCTAAATGTGCAGAAGGCATTATAGCCTTGTACTGCCTGGGTGCATTCTGCAACTTTAAACCATGTCTCAGTAACTGCACAGATGTCAGTACTCTCCAGGATGTGCAACACTTCCAGGGCGTGCTGCTTCTTGTTGAGACTCCTAGCACTAAGAGCAGTAAAACCCTTAGTTTATCTTACATAGAATTTACTATGTTGGAAGGTGTATCAGATTGGAATTGCATAAAAAAGGCACTATAGGGGTGGCTAATGTTATGGCCAATTTCTGAATGCCTATTAGGGAAAGGTGCAGAATATCCCTGGCAAAGCAGCAAGGTTTGTGGATCATGTCATCTCAAGATGACAAATATTAGAGCCCTTTAGAATGATGCCAGTAACTAAGCCAATTGTTAAAGTCAATCATCTTCTGTTTATATTGTAGCATCATCCTTGGAGAAGGTAGAATGCCACTCAGTGCTAGGCTTATGCCTGCCTGATTCATAGTCTGGAACTCTATCATGCCTCTCTTCATATAGTCCCTGGAGGTTCATCTTAGGTCATTAACACCCACATGAAGTATGACAGAGTCATACTGGTACTTGTGGTTCAGTTTTATGAGTTTATGTGGGATCTGGCAGATCCATGCCCTGATAGGCAACTATTGGTGACTGTTTCCTTGCTCAGCCTCAGAAGTCATAGAGAGCTGGTAGAGAGCCCATGAAAAGCTGGATGCTTAGCAATATTAGAGTTGACAATGGGTTACTGGCAGATTTCATTCCACTTCGATAAAAAAAAAAATAATAATAATAATAATAATAATTTGTGAAGGTGTATTTCAATACATAGTGCTTATTTTTTGCCTACATCAGCTATCTTATGTCAAGTAGTCAGATCATATACTATGGTTGCATTGGCCAGCCTGAAATCTTCCTTTTAAGTAGCTGTGAAATTGTGGATAGCATCAAATGAACCACAACACTTTCACATTATTAACTGTAGCAGCTGGTGGCTGAAAGTGTCAGTGGCCTTGGCACAATATGAATAGAAATGCTGTGCTCATCTCATGACCTGGATGAAATCCTTTCTGGAAGTAAGTCATTAAGTGGTGTGCTGATGTATAGATGGCATAAGTATGACTCAATTTTAAAGTATTTTTAAAGGTAGGCAAAAGATGCCATTAAAAGAAAAAATGTCCATTTCTAGGTTTGGCCATTTCCACAGATTTCTTTCCTTTGTATAAGGGATACTTTTTGCAGTTGCATAGGGAGTTCTCATGTATACAAGATACTGTCTTAAGTAAAAGTAATAACTTTTTGGCAATACTATACTAGACAGTTTTAAGTTAGAAATGGGTTAGGATGATCAGTGACAGGATAGGTTCTAGACCTTACAGAGGGTAGCCAGGAACTGTAATGAAATAACGAGTAATGAACTTTTCTTTTGTATTGTCCCTTCGACACAGGACATGTACAAGGCTTGTTTGTTTCTTTTGCTTCTGCACCCCAAACCAGAACTGACAAGATTTTATGATATCACAGTTGCATGCTAATGAGTAGAGTTATTTTTTTGTTATTCCTGTTGCACCAAATATATTCCTATCTATCCTGCAACATTGCCTTTGTAACTTAACACATTTTACACAAACTATGCTAGTCTGCTTTCATATTAGCCCAAAGCAAAACAGTTACAAAAATGCACAAATTCATTCAGAAATGAGGTGGAATATAATCATACCAGTAACGGTCTTTAGTTTTGCCTGTCCTAACTGTGCCTTACTTCCTAAGTACAATCTGGAATGACTGACCACTAAGATGACAAATTAGTCACGCATGTATTTCTTGCCATTCCTGTTAAATGAGCAGTGCCACTGGCTGCAGTGAGTCTGACAAGCTTAAAGTATAGTAGCAGTAAAGTAATCGCCAGTACAAACAACAGAAACAGAAAGTGCCAATATGAAGGTGGGAGAGAAGCATGATTTATTGCCAAATACTCACATGCAAAGTCCAGCACTTTCTGAATAGCTTATAATGCTGCATGACTGAAGTCATCTGCTGTCTATGCTTTTGTAAGAATTAGATTACAAGAAATTAGTAACTTATATACCTAGTTACACTGGACTTAAATGTCTATGTCGTTTTTTCTTTAGCCTATTCATAGTGCAATGCAAAGGCATACATTACCCTGCTTTGGTGTTATAGTGTCATAAAGGACATACTCGGCTATATCTAGACATTTCTCTAAGATATGGTATTAAATAACACCTCTTATACAAAGAAGAGCATTTAAAATGCATCATGGAATGAAGCCAGAATGTCTACAAACATTAACATTAAATATGATGTGTTATGAACAGTGATCTGAAATTAGAAGAGGCAATAGGATATACAATCAAGCAACTGAAAAGTGTTTTTATCAAAGACAGTGATATCTAGTGTTTTTTTTTTGCATAAAGTAATCTAGCTGATCTTTTACACGCAGCATTCATTTCCTGTTTCCAAACAATTTGCCATCTAACAAAAACTCCATCAGTTCTTCATCTACACGCACTTCCAGACATGTCACAGAAGTCAGAACACAAAGATTCACGCATTATATAAAGATGTGCTTTGTGATGCTATAAGCTACAGTCTCACCTTTTCTGAACTGTAGCCATGCGTAGGATGGGGATTAGCATATTGGTGGAAGATGTCATCTTTTCATATTCTCTTTATATATAATCATCCATGCATTAGTTTTGTCCCTAAATCACTAAATCCAGTAATGTCTAAATATTCCTTAATTCTCAGCATTAAACAAACATTGTTTGATCTGCAGCTGAACAAGCTTTGTATATCTGTCAAAGCATGACAGCTTTTTCCTGGTAAACTGGATGCTACACAGTTTTAGTGAGTGTTTTGCAGACAGATCTCTGCACGTCACCTCTATACCCAAACCTTAGAGCGGATTTTCAATTAATTATTCTGTAAACTTAACCAATGTAAAGGATTTGGATACATTAAACAACACGTTTGACAATATATTATTGGATTTGTCTGGTTACTTTTGCTCAAGGAATTGTTTCATTTCATTAATCAACTTGAGATGTTTAAAAATATGAAAAAGTGAAGTGTGCATATAACGACAGATATAAATACACAAGCTTGGTGCAAGGTATAGCTGTTTCTCATGATGTCAATGATCCAGGTTTAAGAAAAGGCCTAGGGAGCAGAAACGTCATCCATGAATTTGAAGCAATGTACGTTATAAGATTTCTTTCCTTTACAAATTATGATAACATGAAGAATGAGGAGCTTAGGCCAAGTTAGATACAGAACAGATATTCCCTCTTGCTGAGTGCCCATGTTTGGCACAGTGGGAGGGACATGACAGAATTCTGCACTGTTGAAAGTTCCCGCCTCTTTCTCAGTGTAAGTACACAGAAAGATATGGTTTGATGCAGGACAAAAGACTGCCCCAAACATGTAAAGTTAATAAGGTCTCACAAGGCAGTTCTTTGCACCGATTCATCAGCCTGTTTCCCCAAGGCATTCATGCAGTGGACCCAGTCTGTGGTGGAGCAAGGCAGACACAATGAACATCCAATCAGAATTCATACACAGCAATTATTTGGGGATAGCTTAAGTAGACTTATAAGGGTGCTAAAAGCCAAAAAAAAAAAAAAACAGTAGCTACACATTAACTACTATGCATAATGTTACCTAAACCTAAATACCCTCTGTAATGATCAGCTTTATCATCCAAACAAGTCAGTGTGGTCTGGCAATAAAATTTTCTCTCATGCAGCCCGATCAAGCCTCAACAAGACTCAGGCTATCAGTCTGCAATCTCACAACCGTTTCCTGAAATATAATACTTATCAGCAAATCTTTTAGATAATGATGCAGCCATCTGTATGCTACTGTGGAATAAACCCATGACTCTGACTCTGGTGTAGCGCATAATGGGAGGGTTGGAATGAGCAGCCAATCACCTGGCCATTCCGGAAGTGGGAGGAAGTCCACTCACTACAGTAACAGCACCTTGTGTAAGGCAGGTTTATAGCATACAATACAGTTGCAGAGAGATGTCTTTGGCTTTACCAAGCCAGTAATAGTAACCTCTGCTGCTCATTTTCAGTTGGAAATATTGCAAATGAAAAATATCCCTCATGTCTTCATCAGTAATGATATGGCCTTATGGGAGGGAGAGTTGGATAGTTTAATGGCCTGGGGACCAATCTGGTAAAAGTTAATAGTCCACCCTCAAACAGTCGGACTGAATATTGGGGGGGTTAAGCCACATTTTCAGGTTACAGGGACAAGGATGCACCCCAGTCTTTGTTATCAAGCTCTACTTTTTTTAGCATCCATATATTTGTCTGGTGTCTCAAATGGTCATCTGCACACCTGATTTTTGTTTTGGGGCAGTTCTGCAGCCTTGCTGCTACACTGCATTTTTCTTGTGGAAGCAACTTTCGGATTCTCTATCTGCAACTCCACTATCACAATTCTCACACAATCTGTATTGGTTGTAACATTTCTGGTTGCAGATTACAGTAAAGATAGCAGTCCAATAAAAATAGGTACAACTACAAATACATATCAAATAATACAAAGTGTGAGCAATATTGCCCATAGTGGAAAAATATCATACAGATACATTTTAACATAGTCACACAGTTAAAGTCAAAGTCAAAAGCTATTTACTATATTTACAGAGTGTGACAGATCATATGGGAATTAGCTATAGAAGGTTATACCTCAGAAAATCCAAATCCCATTGAGCTACGCACACGAGAGACTTGAACCTCAGCACTGAAATAAATAGGACATACTGGAGGGACAGATTCATAACCCAGAGGCTCCCTTCACTCTGGAATAAAATCCCAGTCCAGGTTAGGCAGAGTCCCTCACTGACTCTCTTCAAGAGGAATCTTGATGAGTGTATGGGGGATCATAGGTTTACCCCGGGTGTCACTTCTGTGTCACTGTTAGACAGAGGCACAGTATACTAACCTCGAAAAAGGGCATAGCAAAATTAATTTAAAATGGGTGGCGAAAGCCAAACACATCTGGCTAGGCTTATAAATGCCCTAGGGCAGATAGCCTAGTATGAACCTATGAACCTATTCCCAGCTATAAGGTGCTTAGGAATTCAGGAGGATACCTACCCAGGGGCTTTTGTTAAAGAGTTCTAGGTAGGGAGAATGCAGTTACATTTCCATATGGTGGAGAGGTAAGTGTAAAGCTGTGTTTAGAAGTTGTTTGTATTTGACATTGTCCTTAGTGTGGAAAGGGAGAGAGTTCCACTTCTTACCTAAGGAGAAAGAGAGGAGAAGTTGTCCAGCAGGATGTTTAGGTTTGTGGACAGTAATTAAGTTCTGGTGTTCAGATCTGAGAGTTCTGTTTGGGGTGTATGGGGAAAGGATGTTGGTTAGAGCTGGGCATTTGGTTGGATTAAATATTAGTCTATGTGCTGTACTGAGCTGGAGGAAGTCCAGGTAATTTGTGATTTCTAACCAGTTGAGGGATTGGAGGGTAACACAGTGATGTATGGAATGTTTGGCTTTGGTGGCAAATTTAGAAATTTTGTTATAACAGCTTTCAAGTTTGGAAGTGATGGAAGAGGATAGGTTAGTTACTAGTGGGGCACCATACAGAAGGGAGGGAAGGAGGTAAGAGGAGGCCAGAGTATGCCCGGTAGAAGCAGAGAGGAAGTGGTTGTTCCTGTATAGCATACCTAGTTTTTGGTGGATTTTCTTTATATTTTGCTGAATATGGATGTCGAAGTTGAGGTGCTCATCTATAGTTACACCGAGTAGTTTGGCAAAGGAAACAACTTCAATTGGAGAGTTGTTTTGGCTAAGGACTTGGAAGGAATTTTTACAAACAGAGAAAGATTTTGAGGGAGTGAATAGTAGTATTTTAGATTTGTTAGCATTGAGAGAAGCCTAGCTGCAGTACGTTCCAAGTGAACTTAAATTAATCATGCCCCTTGGTTAATAAAACAAACCAAAGTCTCCTTCTTAGAGATAAAGCATGGAAACTATGGATAAAAAATAAAACTAAACAGAATAAACTCAATTACATTATATATATATATATATATATATATATATATATATATATATATATATATATATATATATATCAGGATATACCACCAGGATTTAATATTACTCGCTCCAACAGACTCCAAAAAAAAGTATGTAATATATCATAACTCCCTACAAATTACAGCCTACCACAAACCAGTCCCCACTTTTGGAAACTTAGAACGTCTAATGACAACTCTTCATATTAATAGTAAAAAAAAATTGTGTATTGCAGTAGTTTACTTACCCGCAGGCCAAAATATCCACACATTAGAAGACTTTCTCTCCTGGATACATCAGAATATCTCATATGAAACCATAATCCTAGGAGACACTAATATCAGCTGGCTAAACTTAGTTTCCCCTACCCCAGCCAATAGTGTAAACCTGCATAGCTTCACATAACTTATTACTACCCCCACACATGGCCTATCCACTGAATCCGGGTCAACCTTAGATTGGATACTATTATCCCACCCTCAAAATTACCCACAATCAGGCACCCTATCCAGCACTCTAAGTGATCACCCCGCAGCATATACCTATATACCTATAGGACTCACCCTCTTACAATTAAAGAACACTCCTATAAAACATACAGAAATCTTACCCACTTCAACCCAGATACATTCACAAGTATTTTAAAAGCTCTAAACTGGGTTCCACTAAAAACACTCCCCCTAGACCAAGCTGTCAGCTACTCTCTCTAGATACTCCCAACAGCCTAGCTGCAGTACGTTCCAAGTGAACTTAAATTAATCATGCCCCTTGGTTAACAAAACAGACCAAAGTCTCCTTCTTAGAGATAAAGCATGGAAACTATGGATAAAAAATAAAACTAAACAGAATAAACTCAATTGCAAGCAACTCCGTAATAAAACAAAAATGTTAGTGATACAACATAAAAATGACTACTTTCCACTAAGCTATTCACCTCATATAACAATCCAAAAAAGTTCTGAAGATCTGCCTATGCCCTACTAAACCCTGCCACCACACAAAATCAATCTCCAGCACTTGACAAAACTCCACAACAAATCTCCCATGACTTTATTACCCATTTTATTTCCACCATTCAAAAGCTACTCAGGGACCCATCTCCAGACCCAAACACTCTATATACCACTAATTCCTTACTTAATACCAACCAGCCCCACTCAGGAGACAAAGCCATCAATACTCCCTCAGCCTGTTCATTTACTATTCAGTCTGCACCCACCTCTCTGATTTTCAAGTACCTAAACAAACTCAGACCTTGCTCACTTTCAGCAGATAATCTTCCGTCAGAATTTCTACAACTAGCAGCAAACACAATCGCATATCCTATTAGCATTCTTATAAATTGTTCTAACTTAGACTCCTATGTTCCCCAGTTGTGGAAAAAACTCCATTATTATACCATTGCACAAAGGTGGAAACTCTCAAGATCTATCTAACTATCGCCCTATTGCTATTCTGTGTCCACTATCAAAAACTGTCTTTCGGTTTTTCCCGGTTAGGGGTCACCACAGCGGAAATCCGGTCTGCTAATGATTGGCAGTAGAGTTTTACATGCTGGCTTGCTGGGCCTAATGCACAACCTACAGCGAAGAAACACCCATTCACACATGTCGACACACAGAAGACGGTCTAACTGAGAATCGAACGTACAACGTCTAACTGTGAGGCGACAACGCTACCACAGCACCACCACCGCAGTTTGTGTCCACTACCAAAGATTTTGGAAAAAAATGTGCTCAAACACAACTACTTAAATACCTCTCTGATAATTCTCTTCTGGCCCTCACTCGACATGGGCTCTGTCCAGCACATAGCACCATCACAGCCCTACTCTCATTTACTGATACTGTTAACAAGGCCATAGATGCTTGTCACCCTACCTCAGTAATCCTACTGTATTTATCTAAGGCCTTCGATACAGTATCACACACTAAGCTATTACTCCAACTATCAAAGTTAGGATGCTCCCCTCAATATCTTAAGTGGTTCACCTCCTACTTAAATAATAGAGAACAATCAGTAAGATGGCATAATGTCCTATCTGATTATCAAGCAAACAACATAGGAGTCCCACAAGGATCCGTTTTAGGGCCACTCTTCTTTAATATCTTCATCAATGATCTCCATAAGCCCCCCACATACAAAATCTCATCCAAACCTCCGATGACTCCACACTAATATCCACCACCAACAATTTCTCTAACCTCCTTACAGTTACTCAAAAGGCTTTTACTTCAATTGAATCTTGGGTAAATAAAGCACAACTCCTGTTAAATGCCAAAAAAAACTAAACTTTTACTCTAATCTACAAAACCACCAGATTCAGATTTCAAGATGGAACCAAAATTGAAATAGTGAAAACAGCTACCTTGTTAAGCATAAAAATAGATGATAGACTCACTTTTGACCCACATATTCTCAGTACAATAAAGAAAACACTCTTTAAACTAGGTAAACTCTATTGCCACAAACTACCTGGACAACCACACCAAAATAAAACTTGCCATCACTTTACTCATCCCCTCCCTTCTATATGGTAGTGCTATCTTTACAAACCTTAACTCAACCATTAGTAATAAACTACAATCCTGCTACTATAAAATAGCCAAATTTGCCACGGAAAAGCCTCACCGCTCACATCATTGCCATGCTATTGCAGAGTTCAGCTGGCTATTGTATCCCCACCACCTACAGTATACCCAGCTAACCTTAGCTCACAAATGAATCTTCAGACCCAGTGACTGCCCAGCAATTAGTTCCATCCTACAAACATATAATCCTACATCAACACTAAGATCCTTAGGCAAACAGCTGCCTACCATAACAAAACCCAACAAAAGAGCTGGGCAATGTCTGTACTCCCACAGCATTGCCAAGCTATGGAATGCCATACCCCCCCCCATATAATCCAAACTGTCTGCATAAAAACTTTTAAGTCAGCACTAAAATTCTACTACCTAGGCAATCTATCCTGCGCCTGCCAAACAAACAGGCCACCATGAAACAATCCTAGAACAACGCTCTCTATTGTGCTGTAACCTGTTCTATACCCTTATATTTTTTCATTCTTTTTAAACTTAGCTACTTAACTTTATGCTGGAACAAAACACTGATGGTATGCAGCCTATGTTCTCTGTGGCCTAATTATAT